>NW_003213323.1:0-1119 GCF_000006405.1 Perkinsus marinus ATCC 50983 | reverse complement strand
AGTGGACCTTGACAGTGAGCCTTGAGGTTCAATGAGGGTTCTCAGTGACTTCTCACTGGACGATCTCTTTGACTTTGACGACGATGATGAATGGAAAGTGAAGTGGAAGTTCAAAGCTAAGAGGGAGGCTAGTTTCAAGAATGCACAAGGAGAAGAGTTCGCACATCTGAAAGTGAAGGTAGCCAGTACTCATGATGACGGTTTGTTGTTAACCATTGAGGCAGGTGAAAGGTAAGGCCAAAGTGGAGGTGGAAATCGATGAGGATCATGAAGGGAATAAAACCGAACGTTGGAGTGCCAAGTCCGCCGTCAAGAAAGTTTACTACACGCTTGTATGTCGATGTTCACGACTCGGTCTTAGAGCAGTGCTATCATCCTGTCTTGCTGCTTTCAGACTATCAATGGTGTCGAGGTCCCTGTCGAAGTGGATAATCATAAGTGGCAGAATTGGGATCGAGAATGGGACATCCCTGGGATGTTCAAGGCCACCTATGATGCCAAATTTGGCACTGATGAAGTTTTCGTCGATACCAAATGCCTAGAAGCTCCACCAGCTGATGTGAGTGACCTCTCCAAGAGATGTATGAATGTCGATGACTGCATCATTGTCAGTTGTTGATGATCGGCTTCGCTATGGCCTATTTCATGCATCCCTCGAGCTATCTGTCTAGGGCGGAGAATGCGGCCAAGTCCCATGCCAGGAATGTGTTGAGGAGGCATTCTTAACTTCAATTTGCTCCCCTTTTCCCATACTTGTGAACTTTATCATGATCTTTGTGGAAATGTTGTGAACCCTCGTTGCTGGTCGTCGAGTTATGGAGTGGTGAATACCTCTCGATGTCGCGTACATTCCTTCATGGTGAATCCGCAACAGGATGGGTATACTTCTCATTCGATGCTAGGGAGCATTCTGCTACAACGGGGATATCGACCGATCATCGACCCTATCGGTCGTAATAATTTGAGAGGTTCCTTGTTAGCTGGATGATGGCTGTATCCCAGGAGCTGGGGATGATGACCGCCCAATCGGACACGATACACATAATCTATTCCTTTATGATAAGAAGAATAAGGATAGGCTTTTCCTCGTTACAATCGCACAATCTGAGAATATATCAT
>NW_003200234.1:0-1244 GCF_000006405.1 Perkinsus marinus ATCC 50983 | reverse complement strand
GGCTCTGCTGGAGACGCTGGGCAGCCTGGCGAGGGGAAGAACTCTTCGTCGTCATTCCTCGAGGCTAAGGATGTTGGCTACTTCCTTGGCGATGCTGCCTCGCTTGGAACGGAGGATGCTGATACCGATGCCGCTGAGAGAGGCCTCAGCTTGGCTCAGGATGGGGTGGGGGTGTGCAAGGCGATGGAAGTTGGTCACTTGTTGTTATGGCAGATCAGTAAGCTCGATGCTGACATCGCAGCTCAGAAGAAGATGTTGGCCACCGAGCGAGACGAGCTGGAGAAGGAAAAGGAATCTACCGCTAAGCTGGAACTCAACGTGGACTCTCAAGGATCTCTGCTGGCATCATCGGATACTCCTCAAGTCGACCCCCTGGAGGACGCTGAGACACTGCCTGGTCTCTCCTTCCTGGAGACCCAGAGTGGAGCGAGCTCGGCGGCTGCTGCTGCCTCTAGAGCACGACTGAGCTCCTGGCTTCAGAGGTAGTAGTAGTAGTAGTAGTAGTAGTAGTAGTAGTAGTAGTAGTAGTAGTAGTAGTAGTAGTAGTAGTAGTAGTAGTAGTAGTAGGGTAGAGTTGGGTCTACTGCATGCACCCCGGATGGCCTTAGTTGATTATCATACGATGCAGGTTCAGGGCTAAGTTGAACAAGGCTAGGGCGGCGGCCGGCCTTCCTGCACTGCCTGTCAATTCCACGCAGAAGGTGGCTGTGAATAAGGAAGAGAAGAGGGACGAGAGAACTAAGGGAAGCTCCAGCACTGAGATAACGAAATCGAAGGAGAAGGAGTCCCTATTGCAATGGGCCCCTCTCAATTTCGCTGTAAGCTTCAGCTCCCGAACAGTTGACGAGAAATGTTGATTTTCCAAATTTGCCCCCTAAGAAACTAAAAACCCCTTACGTCAGCTATTGTGCGATGGACGTGGCCTCCCTATCTGTCCTTGGTGTCGCAGGAAAGTGAGGATATGCAGAAAGAGAAGAGAGATGTGGCTCGCTTGAAGGAGGAGTTCGCCGAGTCGCTCCAGAAGGTTAAGGACCAGAGTGCTGCTCTACTGGCCGAATCTCAAGCTGATGTGCGCAAATGTTCAAGTTCGCTCACCCCATGCAGTTTTCTCTTAGCTCGAGGCAAACGAGCATATGAAGTCGACGCTGGACGATGGGTCCATCAGTAGTGGCAGCTTCGTTGAGACCTCCAATTACGATCCCCAGAAGGAGGCCGCGGCTATAAAGGAGCTCAACAGGAGGTGG
>NW_003216453.1:0-899 GCF_000006405.1 Perkinsus marinus ATCC 50983 | reverse complement strand
TAAAATAGGCGACAAGCAAGGCAAGTGCAACACTAATATAACTGCCGAAGCAGCGACACGACTCCTCGAGTTGTCATTGACCTTCACGACGTGCACGTGGTCATTGGGCGCGCCTTGATTAAATTAAAGTCCTAAACTTTCAAATAAACCGGGTATAATATTAATTTTCTTGGTATTTTATTGCCATGGGTAAAACGTTAACTTAAAAGGTAAAACATTAACCAAATAGGTAAAAAATTAAATTTGTCGGTAAAAATTAATTTGACCTGGAAATGCGGTGCTGTATTCTTAACGGGATGACGATGGATGTTTTGAGATATCTGTTTTCTGTGCAACATCCTCACCTGTTTAGGATTGCTTCAGTCTGGGTCTGTCACTTTCATGTTCACATCTTGCGCCAGGCATACTCGAATCAATTGCCAAGAACGTTATAGTGAGAGTCCCGCAAAAGCTCCTCCAACCTTTCGGTCCCGAGCTGCCTCATATCACGTCTCATCCACTTACGCCCACCCAATATGTAAGACACTTAAAACTACGGCCTCCGGGGATCGATCCTCAGACCTCTCGATAGCAGATGCAAAATCTTAACTGCGCGGATAAAACACCGGGCACTGCATCAAATCTAAGCGAGATGCATAAAAACCAAAGAAGCGCGCGCCATTAATGGAAAGTAAAGGTTGATATCCAAGTGATGACCATAACGCAAGTGAGAATCTAAACTGCAAATTCCAAAAAAAACAAGAACTGCAGGTGAAAGCGGAGAAAGGGAAACCCGAAACCCCACCCGAAACCCGACGGGAAACCAGAAACCCGAACTGTTATCCAAGGCTAAGTCGAAATGCAAGTGAGAGCATGAGCTAAACTTCTTTAGAAAAGAGGCCTATTCTTTAGAAATGAGG
>NW_003216985.1:0-955 GCF_000006405.1 Perkinsus marinus ATCC 50983 | reverse complement strand
GGCTGTATTGGTATTCCGTAATTCATTAGTATTCCATTCTATTGATAAGATAACTTCGTGTTTTATACATCTAGGACCATTATTTATGGTAACACTATTGAGATGGCATCCTGATGATATGAGTAAAGTATGGTATTATTTACATCATCAAGAAGATGGTATGATGAATATGATAAATATGGATCATACTACTACTACTACTACATCGTATAATCAATACTTTGCGGTAACACTACCGATTGATACTAATGGGAATACATCATCATCATCATTATTCCTATTATTGATTGTTGTACCAATATTAGTATATCTAATCCATCTATTACTCTATGGATTTGTTACTCATTATATATTCCATATACAAGGTAATAACTCAGAATATGCAACATCATATTCACATCTTGTGTCATTACATGGTGATTTCCTTAAGAGATGTAGTAAATATATAACTGATGATAATATGTGGTTATGGTATGGTATAGCCCAAATAGTACTAACATCAGTTACTATATTATCATCATTCATATGGTATAATATGAGCGAATGGGTAAACTATCTACTATGTGTTGCATGTTTTATGGTTACTCTTTGGAATGGTGCTAACTTCTACGTAGAAGTATTCGCAAGGAAACATATACGATCATTACAACGTGAAAAGACGCTAAGAAAAGATGATAACAAGAAGGGCAGTTGTAGAGTTATGATTACTACAACGACCGATGATAATGGATTGAGAAGAAGAAGAAGAATGGTTCATAATTCCACAAGATGTGGTAGTAATGATGATAAATAGTCATTGAATAGTAGCGTACTTTCGGTTAAGTACTTTCTTGCGTTTATTGAGTTCATGACGTAATACTATACTATTATTATTAATATACTGGAGGACACACACCATCACACGTGTGATGGATATATCACCTACTTCTATACAACCTAACACCACTACCAACAA
>NW_003200567.1:0-1015 GCF_000006405.1 Perkinsus marinus ATCC 50983 | reverse complement strand
CAGATGTAAGTGGTGTTTCCTACTTTCAGTCGTCAGCATCACTGGCTGAGTGGAAATAATCCTTTGGATGCTAATTGGTTCGCTATCTGTGATTGGTTGCTTCCTTGCGATACTCACTACTCGGTCAGTGAGGAAGTGCGTTTGCTGGTCAACGAGCTTTCTAACTGTCATTACCCTGCGCTTTTCGATTCGTCGAGTGGCCAGGATGTGGCTTTGAGATTGTTCGCACTTAGTAATCGCGATGCTGGCTTCCAACGGTTGCCTCCGGCCCGTCTTGAAACACGGACCAAGGAGTCTAACGTATGTGCGAGTGTGTGAGTGGCAAACTTATACGCGTAATGAAAGTGAGGCC
The DNA here is from genome assembly GCF_000006405.1 of Perkinsus marinus ATCC 50983. Classification (NCBI taxonomy): domain Eukaryota; phylum Perkinsozoa; order Perkinsida; family Perkinsidae; genus Perkinsus; species Perkinsus marinus. Next base: position 663 of record NW_003200567.1, on the reverse strand, counting down.
GTATGGCCATGTTGGGGTCACCAACAACCGACCTTGATCTTCGGTGAAAGGTTTGAGTATGAGCATATCCGTTAGGACCCGAAAGATGGTGAACTATGCCTGAGCAGGGTGAAGCCAGGGGAAACTCTGGTGGAGGCTCGTAGCGATACTGACGTGCAAATCGTTCGTCAGACTTGGGTATAGGGGCGAAAGACTAATCGAACCATCTAGTAGCTGGTTCCCTCCGAAGTTTCCCTCAGGATAGCTAGAGTCTTTATCAGTTTTGTCAGGTAAAGCGAATGATTAGAGGTTCCGGGGAAGTAACTTCCTCGACCTATTCTCAAACTTTAAATGGGCAAGATCCAGTAGTTACTTAATTGAACTATTGGGGTCAATGAGACGACTCTAAGTGGGCCATTTTTGGTAAGCAGAACTGGCGATGAGGGATGAACCTAACGCTCGGTTAAGGTGCTAAACTGCTCGCTCATCAGATACCACAAAGGGTGTTGGTCGATCTTAACAGCAGGACGGTGGTCATGGAAGTCGAAATCCGCTAAGGAGTGTGTAACAACTCACCTGCCGAATCGACTAGCCCCGAAAATGGATAGCGCTGAAGCGAGTGACCGATACCGGGCCATTGTTGCAAGATAATTGGCAACAATGAGTAGGAGGGCGTGGGGGTTG
>NW_003216121.1:9108-10275 GCF_000006405.1 Perkinsus marinus ATCC 50983 | reverse complement strand
GTTGGTGGTGTTGTACGACCGGGCTCTTTTTTCGGAGCTTATTGCTATTGGGAGTAGTGATAAAGGAGGGGTTAGTGCTGCTCCGACGGTTGTTGCAACTAAGTCGTCATCCTCGTCGTGGTGGGAAGGGGTGAGGCAGTGGGATAGGCTGATAGCGATGCAGCAACAGTTGGGGGCGGGGGCACCTGGGCTGAGGTCTTTGGTTAGGCCTGATGAGACCAAGTTGAAAGTGAAGGTAAGGAGGGGAGCGCATTAGAGTAGCGAGAAATAGCACTCGATATTGACTTATGATGGTAGCGGCTAACTTCCGGCTACTCATGAGTGTATATGATATCATACAGAGTGAATACAGGCCTAGTAATTGAACATTGGAGTTTCATAACCCGCTTTACGTGAAGTGGCGTCGTAAAACTCGGTGAAAAACTAGGCGATATTCGCGGCCTGTAGTAGTCGTGAAATATGTTTTTCACTAGTGTTTTTCATATCACGGCTAAAACTCCATAGTGTAATGGAAACGAATGGTAGATCTCATCAACTACATGAAATATGGACACTTAATCTTCCCCAAATGATAACCGTGATCTAAATTAGTGATTTTGGGAGAGGATTGATGATGAAAAAAATTTACTTTCATTTTCGTTGAAAATTTGCAGCACATCATTGTACTGGTCAGGTCCGCGTTGAGGCACCAACCATACTGTTACCTGTACACACATACAACTCGGGAGTCTACATAGTTCTCAATCTCGGTACCTTTTCCCTGGCCTCCCTTAGCCGTAGTGAACTCGAGAAGACTAGTATGGCTGCTGAAGTGGCTGAGGTCTGCTCTAAAGAGAGGGGGTTGAAAAACCCGACTACCGATGTGTGGAAGATCGGCATGACGGGAGTTCGAGGGGAACTGCTCAGGCCGGGTGGGCACCGGAGTCTTATACTGGACCGAGTCGAACTGTGGATGAGGGTATTCATAATATCAAAGCCCTTGAGCATCGATGATGATGAGGAGGAGGAAGACTCTGAGATGTCGAAGTTGAGACCGGCACCGACGAGGGTTCGACTGAGGGGTGATGTAACGGAGCCTCTTAGGCTCTGTCTAGATGCTAATCGATATCATGCCCTTATACGTGCACTACGGCTCATGTTACTGGCTACTCCTGTGGTATCATCATC
>NW_003216121.1:7336-9008 GCF_000006405.1 Perkinsus marinus ATCC 50983 | reverse complement strand
CTGTTGGTGACGGTGGAGCTAGAGCCATCCTGAGTGATTGTGATGCTTTCTTTAGTATCCTCACTGAGACGGCTGAGTCTGGTGGTGGTGATAAGAAGAAGAAAATGGTGACAGAGAGTAGGTCCGTCCACCTCAATTTCGAACCGATCCGCTTGAACGTGAGTTACCACGACATAAGGCTAGGCTTGAAGTGCTATCAGCTCCTCATGAAGGACTCCTCCTCTACTATGGAGGAGGAGGACAAGGAGGCAGGACCATTGTTGGCGTTGACTGATGGTGAGGGCGTTGAGGAAAAGCAAGAGAGCAAGAGTGAGGAAGAGATCTCGGAGACTACTCCCTCGAGTATTGCGGCTTCTGAGGTTGAGAAGGTGTGTACGGTGTACAAGTCGGACTATGACTGTATTTTCCATCGGCTCAATGTTACCCTTGTGAACGACTCTGGCAAGACCACCAACACGCCCTTTGTGAACATTCTGTTTAGTAACTGTCAAATCACGCATAACAACAGCACTACTGATGATGGCATCAGTCTGGACGCTATTGATTCTGATGAGGAGTCGCCTCGGGAACCTGCTGGTGGAGAAGAGTCGACTCAGCGGAGGTCACAAGAAGGGACCGGAGTGCTGGTCACGAGGAGAGCATCTATTGCTGCTAATGTTGAAGTTGCGATGCAATTCTTCAACCCTGTGGCGGTAGCTTGGGAGCCTCTACTTGAAAGTGAGGCGGTTGATCCACAGAGCAACGGTACCATTGATGAGAGTTTGAGCATGTATAAAGTTCTGATAAAACAGAAGACATTGGAGTGGTCCAGGGGGGCCGGCCGAGCGATAAGAAAGACTTCTCTGTGGAGGCTACCCATCAGCTGTTGATGCTGAACATAAGTCAGGCATTTCTGAAGGCTTTTGAACAGAATATGAGGGAATTCGGTCGGGTTTGGAATGACGAGAGGCCGCTTGGGGGCCGCAGCGAGGGCGGGGATAAACTGCAGTACGCCCCATACAGCATTAGGAACCTGAGTGGCTCACAGCTGTTGGTGACGTGGGAAACACATGATCATGAGGGGCGGTCTAAGGAGCCGACTAAGCCGGTTAGAATTGGTGTTGGTGAGGAACGAAGGCTCACTGATATCAGCGTGCATGTTGCTACCAATAACGCGAGAATGGCCAAGGACAGGGCCTTTGTGAGTTTGAAGGGTGACGGTTGGGAACAAGAGAAAATACCATTGGATCGAAAGGGTAAGTCGAAAGGGTGATTTATTCCGTACCACTCCTCTGTCACATCGTGTAGGTAAGTACCTGTACTATGTTGATGATGGTACTGTCACTGATGTGGTGGGCTTCGAGCCGTATGCTATCATAGAGCCTGCTGGGGGTGGAGGAAGGCAGAGGTAAGCCGAGCAACTATTCTTTGAGGGAATTGAAAATGGTCATGTGCAGCGTGCTACATATGTCGGTCACAATATGGAAATTCTGAGAAAATTTCGAGATACTAATTCGTACTCAAATTTGTATGGAAATCCGTAGAATTAGTAGGAAAACTCCTGAGCTCAGCTGACGAAATCGATCACTGATCAGTCCTTGTCTGGCACAACACGCTCAGTGATGCGGCCACAGTCGAGTAAAGTGCCCATTGCTGGTGGGGTACGCAGCGGTGGTACTGCTATTATATGTGA
>NW_003216121.1:5806-7236 GCF_000006405.1 Perkinsus marinus ATCC 50983 | reverse complement strand
ACCTCAACTAATTTGGCCGGCAGACCTTGCTGTTGTTAAAGCAGGCAAAAAAGCGAGGAAGATGGCGGAGACCACTGATGTGAGCGGAGCGAAGCGATTATTGTTTTACATGTTTCGACTGTTAGGCAAGCTCGTCGTCAGAAGGTAGAAGTAGTGATCAAGTGAATGAAGGTTGTTACGCCTCTATTGACCTCACACTCCACGATGAGCATCAGAACCCTTTGAGGCTGTTACTGTTGATAGTGTCGAGGCCCACGCAGCCTCTAGATCTCATACTACACACACCGTAAGAGCACACTGCTGATGGGGACTCCTTGCAGGGCTGCTTGCGAGTTGCTGTGGTAGGTATTGGCTTATGTCGACAGCACCTCAGCCGTATCTGCGTTATGCGTATGAGGAGAAGACTGATGATGGTGAGCAGCCAGATGAGGCGTTTGAGGCTCCTAGATGGATTGCCCATTGGGGGGCTCGACCCTCGTCGAAGGACCCTGAGGCTGCCAAGGCTGGTGTGATACTCCCTCTAGACTGCTACGGGACTAAACTGGCAGCATATCTCAATAACACTTGTAGTCGGTAAGTATGTCGCTTTGCAAGAAGGAGGGAAAACATGCACATAGTCAAGTGTTGTTGAAAACATGAGGAAATATTGATGGAATTTTCGGAATTTTTTGTTGGTTTCTGGACACTTTTACCGCAATGTATGTGTAAACTTCCATGAGGGGAAATCGCTGACCGCAGCTGAGGAGAGCGAGCATATATTCCTCCGAAACCTATCGAACTAACGAGTTTATGTTACGCTGTCGAATGTAAGGTGTAACGTTGCAACTGGTATCGTCACCGCATGCAATCGAGTGAAAATTTATGATAGTCCTGGTGAAATTTCGTCTCGTGACGTTCCCTCCTTCAGCGAGAGATGCTGATCAGTCGGGCTGGTCTACTTGATAAATGCATGATGTGGTTTCCGTCATGTATTAGGCCTTTCTCTATTGATACTGTCGGCTTCACGAGTGCCATAGCAGTCGAGAATGGCAGCTACGGTCGTCGAGGGTTTGGACATGGAGGGCAGCAGCCTGCTGCCGCTGGTGGTCGCCTGCCGTTGATGGAGGGAGGGGAGATAATGGCTTCTGGGGAGGACCCGAATGCCCCTCGAAAGCGGCAAGAGCTGGGGGTCCGGGTGGTGACCTCGGGTGATGTGAGGTAAGTTATCGAGCCTGTTGTTGATAGTGTCTATGGTCTTGGCAGGGATCTCTCGGTACGGTGTGTCCATGTGGCTCCACGATATGTGGTGGTCAACTCTATGACGGACCGGTCGATACTAGTGAAGCAAGCGGTAAGGGTGGCTAGGGCTCTGGCATTAGCCTAAACTGGATATAGTTGATGTTGCATAGACCTAGGTCGCCTGGAATGTGGATATTTCGGATCATCTGAAT
>NW_003216121.1:0-5706 GCF_000006405.1 Perkinsus marinus ATCC 50983 | reverse complement strand
TTTTGGTGTGTATTCGTATCAGAATAAGGAGATGGAATGACTATTGGTGGACCATCTCAGTTGACTTACTTACAGGATGTCGTCGTTTGTAGGACTCGCCCTCTGCCACGGCACTTGACTTGGAACCGGACCAGCAGACGAGCTTTAAATGGTGGCAAGTCGATCTGCCCAAGATGCTGCAAGTGAAGCTCAAGGACGCTGGATGGGGCTGGTAAGATGTCTTAACCCGGGATCGAACCGGGGACCTTTCGGTGTGTAGGTCAGGTCATCTCGCGGTTGACCGTGTTGTTGGCGATGCTGTTTGTCAAGTATTTCAAGAGACGGAAGGTATCCCTTATTACCTCCACTCTCGAGATTGGCGTATTTCCATTTCAGGAATGTTCATGAATATACGAGTTGACGTACGGCCATACCGCAGTTGTGTGTTTATTGTCTTCGGCGCTGAGGACTATACCATTGCGAGTTACTCACTACGCAACAACTCTGACAATTCTATGTGGGTTCGACAGGCCCATACTAGGGTAGGATCAGGCCTTATTGTTGGCGTCGATTCTGTATTTTCAGGCCTATTTCATACCACTCCTCCGCCACTCTTCAACTCCCTTTGCCTGGTATGAGCCGACCAAGCCTAAGAAACTGGAGATTCTGTTAGACCCCGCCTCGAAAAGGAGTGAGTCGAGGCCTGGCCTTCACCACGTGGTGGGAAGTTGCGCACTTACCTTTAGGCACTATTGTTGACTTCATACCAGAACAAAGCAACAGTCAGGCGTCAGCTGCGAGGGCCTCGGCTCAGAGTGGCGGGCCTAGTGCTCCAGCGTTCGAGCATTCTGGTGTATTAGTAGCACCCCTCAGAGGCCGCAGTCAAAGACTCCAGTATAAGGTTACGAGCAGTGGACCAACTAAGGTCTTCATCCTCTATAATGAGTGAGCTTACGCTGTATCATTGATAATGTATACTTGCTGTCGCAGTGCTATCGGAACAGGGGTGTCTCGTCTGGCATTGCCTGCCGGGCCTATTCGGGCGGGCCCTGATAGAGGACAACGACCATTAACTGGGAGTAAACGTCAAGATAGAGCAGTAGATTCTGTGTAGGGCGAGCGCTCTTTTGTCGGATCGATGGATATTTGACAAATTATGGCCTTCTGTGATCAGTTACCGAGCAGAATTCAAGGGTATAGGTGTATCATTGATCGGACCAGTGCGAGGTCGGCCCAGGAGCGAGCTACTGTTTGCTGGTATCATCGGCATTGAAGGCGTTGCTAGTATAAAGCATCACCACAGGTCTGCCATGCATTGTATGATTATCGTGCCGTGATTGAAATTCTCTTGCCTCAGGGATTTCCATCTAGCCGTACAAGATATTAGAGTGGATAATCAGAACCTCAGTGCAGTGTATCCCGTCATGTTCGCCCGTTCCTCGACAGGTGCCACACTGTTGGTCCTCGTATTGGTTGTTGACCATGTCTATGTGTTGGTGACAGTATGAAAATTCTGAGGAATTTTAGGGAAATTATCGTTGGTTTCTTTACATGCCTACCCGAATTAGTCTATAATTTAAAATTATAATAATTATAAATGATAAATTATAAATATAATTATATAATTATAAATAATTATGAAAAATTATTAATTTTTCATAATTAGTGAGCGAATTCGTGAGCTCAGCTGAGGAAAGCGAGCATATATTTCATCACGGGTGTCTGTTGTCAGGGAACCCACGGTCACAGCAGCAGCAACAACAAGGAGCCCCACAGAGAGCATCTCATCCGATGCTGGAAGTCGCTGCTTCGTTGAGAGATATAGAAGCCAGTTTGACGTAAAAAGGTCCCGAGTTCGATTCCTGGCCGCAGTATTTTTTCTCAGATATTTCGATAACCTGAGCATTCTCGTGCAGGAGTCTGAACTGGCATTTGACTTCGGCTTCATATTCGACATGGTGAGTATAGCGGCAGTATTGAAACTCTCACTAACTCCCCTTAGGTGTCGCTGATAGATGGAATTCACTCTGACGCCAATGGTAAGGGTCGACAGTGGCCCGCTGAGGTAAAGCCAGAGATTGAGCTCTTGCCTGAGGACAGCAGCAATGATCTTCATTTCGATGTAACAGGAGGGTTAGTGATACAAGCAGAAACGGTTGGTGACAGGTTTTTACTTTGCATCCGACTAGGGTGTTCGTGTCGTTCTCTCCGGGCAGCACCGAACAGAAATTCCTGAAGGAGTGAGTTTATGCAACCGCCCCACTGTCAATTGATTTACTCCATTTCAGCTACAGTCTGGTGTATCGTGTATTAGCATCGATGTCAGCAGTGGACCATTCCCCGGTGCAATTGAACGCCTTGATCTTATACAGTCTAAGTGTTAGCCGTAGTTCTCTCCATACCATAATAGCAGAACATTATAAGCATCAATTGTAAGCAAGTTCCTCAGCGAATGGTATCAGTTCAGTCTCTTGTCAGGTTCCGGGAGCTCCGAACGATTATGGGATCGGCCGATGCTATTGGGAATCCTATAGGTCTGTTCAATCACGTCAGTCAGGGGATTTCAGATCTATTCTACGAGCCTTACTCGGCCATTATGAATGTGAGCACATCTTTGGTCAGGTCGAAGTCGAAGATTCATTCGAGGTCAGGTTCAAAGCGCTGGTGATGTTCTGAGTGTTGCTGGTGGTACGGCGAAGGGAGCGCGGTCGTTCGTGCGGAATACAGCTTTCGGTGTGTTCAACTCCTTGGGAAAGATAGCAGGGACAGCAGCACAGACCATGAGTGTCCTCACACAGGACGACGAGTGGGTCCTCTTAGAGGCTTCATTTGTTATTATTGTTATTATATCGTTCAGATTCCAGCAAGATCGCCAACGGTTTGCTCAGCGTAATAGGCCAGTCCATATGGGGGACGGTGTTGCTGTTGGTGCCGCATCGTTTGGTAGAGGTATACTCTCGGGGATCTCTGGCCTTGTATTGAAACCGGTGGAAGCGGTTGAAGAAGAGGTAGCTGGCTTGAGATTGGGATATCGACAATATGAATTTTATGAGAGTATATGTGGAGTATAATGCCATGCAATTGTGATAATATATGTGGACATTATGAATAATGTGAAAGTTCCATATCAAAATGTGAATTTGTGGTCGTCCACTACGCAACAGGAGCCGATGAGAATGCTCACTGGAATCCATAGTGGCAACCCTTTTTTCCCTGTCGGTTGCATACAATACGCGCAGTCTGAACATTACACAATTGCACAGTGCCGTAGTTTCTCATCTGAGGGGAGTTGGGAGCTGAATTCTTGAAGTAGATGCTATTGAACTCCACGTCCCTAGAACCCGTATCTTGAAAAAATCGAGACGAAATAATCGAAAATTCTATCTGAGCTTTGTTAGGGTATCAACGGCCTCGGCAAGGGTATCCTTCGTGGTGTGGGAGGACTAGTTACCAAGCCTATGGTGGGCTTCCTGGACTTCACTCGTAGCACGGCAGAAGGCGTTACTGCTACTACTGGTGCTGCTACGTCGAAGAATGCTGGAGCTATGGCTAAGAGAATGAGGCTTCCTAGAATGCTCTATGGCGATGACATGGTTATCAGGAGGCACGAGGGGGATGTTATACTGGTCATTGGTGAGCTCTATTGTTTTAGTTATAATCCGGAGCATGCGGTGCTGCGATCCTTCTTGGCAACAGTAGACGGTGTACCGGCGGACTTCCCCTATGCAGCTCATCAATTCGACGAGCAGGGCCGTCGCCTGATAATAACAGGGAATAGGTAAGGAGCGTTTTTTGTTGGGCAAATTCTTCGAAAATTCAGCGTTTCTCGTAAACGAATGAGAGTTTTTAAGCATAGATACCATGATTAGCTTTTATACATTGGACTGAAACCATCGTATTCGAAATCGTTGCTGGTATATGTTTTTTTTCCGAATTTGAAAAATAAGTTCCTTAGAAAGTGTTGTTTGTATCTCCCCTTGTAGTGGTTGTGGTAGTTACGTATTGGTGATTGACGTGCCGACACATCGTCTGGAGTCAGCCCGACCGTTGTGGCAAGTGAGGGTTCCTGCAGTAGCGGCAGCGGCCAATACATCGTCAAGCAGCAGTAGCAGCAGCAATGCTGTTGAGACGTATCTGCCGCCGCCGGAGTGATTTTTAAAACACCTCTAGAGAAATATCATTGCTGAAATTTTGTCTCTGGTTGTTAAACAATGTGTGTTGGGTTTGTTACTGAATCGCACTCGTCGTTTTATAAGTCAGTCGGTTTGGATTTCCCGTGTAGTATGTCGAAAAGGCCTGTGTCAAGCATGAGTTCGCAGGAGGGGGAGGAGGAGGAGGCCAGCAGCACCTCTGCTATTGAGCAACAACAACAACACAAGTAAAATTGTTACGATGGTGATCAAATGAGTATGATAAAATGTGATCGCTGGTAACTAACTGCTGTTTTTTTGTCGCTGGTGTTTTCGACGAGATCAATTTGGTGATTATCTTATCGTAAGCTCTCCAATGGGAGACAGGGTGGTAACTGAGATAGTGGAGAGTGTGATTGCTGCTGTTCAGGAAGGCTAAGGTATCCCATCAGGAGAAGGAAGAGGACGTCTTACACGGCCTCAAGAAGGGCATGGAAATTTTGGTCAGGTGGGAGCTGATTGATGACGAGGTGAGTTTTTCGCGATCATCATCAATTGACGCTCCTATGTGTATGGTACTGGCATTGCGAAAAGTATATGCTACTTAGTGCTGGTGGAGTATATCTTTGACGAAGACTCTCCGCTTTCTTCGGTTGAGCTCTGGAGTTTCCAAAGCTGATTATACAAGTTTGTATACAAATTCCAGTAGAAGTGTACAGAAACCAATGAGAATTATCAGAAAATCTCCTCAAAACTCTCATTTCGTTACTAATACATGTAGTTGGTCGTATGCATATTTCCCCACACTGCTTCTTAATACAGGTTGATTCTGACGATCCTGATGCTGTATCGAGAGTATGGTGGCCTGCAACGGTGGAGAGCATCACAGCTGATACAGGTGATCATGCCCGACTCTTGTCTGTGGTACTATCATAAGTAGGTGATGCTATCCTGAGCTATACGGGGCACGGTGCTGAATTCCCGGCAGAGACTGCCAAGGTTAGAGTGGAGCCAGACCATACGCTGCGGGACAGCAAAGGGGTACCGCAGGAGTGGAAAGACGTCCCACCGTATAAGCCAGGGGAGGAAATGGGGGTGAGCATGGTGCAATGTGTAGGAGATGAATAGGGTCCCCTTAGGGTGATGTCACATGCCCTAGGGGGCACGCCTCGAGACTGTTGACTTGGGCAGCTAGAAGTGAAACGTTGAAGGCTGCTGGTGGCAAAGGTGAGACGATGTGAATTTCGGTTGGCTAGGTTTGTTATGGGGCGCTAGATGACGAGCCGTTGATATGCGATGTGTGCCTCACCATAAGCAGTGACCCTTCACAAGTCATTACACACTGCACAGACTGTGAGGACTGGGAGGCTTGTCGGTAGTTATGCTCTTTCACTGCAGAATTGATGTAGTAGAAAGGTACTGTATTGCAGCGTGGAGACGGACGGGGGAATGGCCGCTGGACGGAGACGTTGAAGTGAATCTACACACATTAGCGATGGAGATATGCTGTACCTCAGAAACAACAAGCTGAGGAGACTTCGATGGAAATCGCTGAACTCATGGAGATTGTTGGCAGCGAGATGAGTAATGGTAGGCT
>NW_003200324.1:0-1820 GCF_000006405.1 Perkinsus marinus ATCC 50983 | reverse complement strand
CAAGAACTGATGATAAGAACTACTGCTATTGTCTGGATAGGGACCAGGAAAGGCTCTTCATGTAAGCAAGCACTCCAACCAGTTTCACATTTTGCCGGTACCGTATCTATTCCTTGTAGTGACGGGTACTGATTCATGATGCCAGTTGCGTGCTGTGATTGGACCTTTCGTTCCCGTCGGATCGAATGAGATAGCAACAGCATCGAAATAGAGACCCACATTGTAACGAAAGTACTGCCTCAGCTTGTTGGGATTGCCATCGCAATCGTCAATAATACGTTTAGCCCACTGATACCGTTGATGTGCATCCCCTCTCTTCAAGACCACTCTTCCAGGTGTTCGACGATACGTCCATCCAGCACTGCGTAACAACCGGACCACAGTATCATACGACACTGATAAATTAGCAGACTGATAGAAGGTTTTAACTGTAGTATATGGATTGCGGCGTTTCGCGATGGTGAAACTCCTGACGATAGCCCTACGAGCCCTCTCCGTTAGAGCATGTGGACGGCCAGTAGTACGAACATCACCAGAGGTACCAGTACCAGCCGACAGGCGGATAGGTTTCCCACGGAGGATACGACTCACAGCGGATTGGCTCCTACCGACTAAGTGAGCAATCTGGCGTGTTGAGTGACCTTTCTTTGCCGCCCGGACTATCTCTTGTCTATCGGATTCACTCAGGAAAAAGCTGGAATTCATCTGCAATCTTCCCCCAGCTGGAGCGCAAATTTGACAGCAACGTGGAATTCCGAGAAATCGTGCGGGCTACAGTCAAAATTAAAATTAGTTGACTCAGTCGCGCGCCCCTCTTCACCCCATACAATGTTGGTTGGGGTCGTCACGAATGACATTATAGATGATTGTAAGCAACATTGTGGAGGGGGAGAGGGGGAGCATACCAGAGACTAATCACACACTGTTGTCTCTCTCTGTACATACTTTTGCGTTTGACTGGCTTATCAAACTTCGAGATTCCAGAATTCTGTCTCGGATCAAAATGCTGAAGTATATTGAGAATGATGAATCCACTATTGGCCCACCTCTCCCCACTGCCATAACTGGTTTCTACGTATATTATCACACCAACCTCCCCCTGTATTTCAGTAAGGCACAGTCACTATAAGCTCAAATTCTACTAAGGTTACTCTAGCCACATGGTTGTAGGGGTATCAAAGGAACGATTACTTCGGTAGAGGGCAATTAGGAGGACAGTCCAGGCTTTCAAGAAGGGGTACTTGATCTTACTAGGTGCAGGGTGGTGGTGGTATGAAATGATAGTGCATGCCTTGATGTCAGGCCTCCCAACAGGGGGGGACACATGCCTCCTGTTTCCTGTATACCGTAGTCTTCATACAAGTCTTGTTGGTTTTGAAATCGTCATTACCTACCAGATGCTGAGGATATTCACATTAACCGTCGTTATTAGTTCTTCTATCTGTCTAATGTTGTGGACAACCAAGAGCCTCTTTTTGATCTTCTTAAAAGCTGGTCTAGTATGCTGTACTTATGGAACTAGCCTCACATCAAGTCGGCACTCTAGTAGTAGCAGTAGTGGTATTGGGCGTAGCATTCGTAGTGAGAGCTCCAGCAGCAGCAGAGATGATGCTTTCTCTGAAGGGGCTTACCACTGTCCGAGGATATCAGGCTATTACTTCGGTACAGGTGTCTTATTGGGTTGCCGAATGGTGTTTAGGAAACGCACTTTGTCAAGTGTTGGAATCGGATCTTGGCACTGTTTGAAGAACGACTTGGGTATTCCTGCAAATGGGAGTATGATGATGTTGTGGTTAGCACGCCAACGTTGGGTTCGAGCA
>NW_003201796.1:0-1529 GCF_000006405.1 Perkinsus marinus ATCC 50983 | reverse complement strand
TGTGTGTGCGTGCAAAGGGGTTACGGAAGATGCTTTGAGCAGTATACTGGCTCGAAACAACATATCACCTCAGACTTTCTGTGATGCTGTTGTATCTATGCTCAATGGCGGCAGAAGTCGAAACCTTAACATCGCTCTCGCAGGACCTTCAGGCTGTGGCAAAACGTTCCTAGCTAAGCATCTAGGTGACATCTACCGTGTCTCCGGATTGAGTTCTGGCAGCTACCCCCTAGCGGTCCTGATCGAGTACCGGCCAGAAGTGATCGTCATTGACGACTTTCGGGTGTACCCAAACCAAGCAGGCTTCGGCATCTCGGACTGCTTGTGCTTACTGGAAGGGAGGGTGCCACTTGTTGTGCCAGTACCAAAAACGAGCAGTAAGGCCGACGAGATTTACTGGGATGATGCGCCAATTATAGTGACCGTTCCTGGCTTTTTCATGTGCCGTCACTTATCACATGAGGAGCATAGAATGCTCAACGAACGGTTCCGATGGTTTCAATTTGATTGCCCTTTGCCAAGGGAGAGCAGAAAGGACCTACCCACTTGTGGTCGTTGTTTCGCTACATATATTTCATCCCACACGACTCTACTCTGAAGTGTTGAACCATTGATTCCTAGAGGCTCTCTGTCATCCATAGGAGACTTCTTCTTTGCTAGTCTCTTGTCTTGTGTTCAGAGGGCGGAATACGTCTCATTGTAGTTCGTAAGTTATTTCCCCGTGATATGTCAACAGCATCGTCCAAAAATTCCGCTCACGCGAATTCGCCCACTGCGCAGTCGGGCTTTCGAGCGTGTTCCAGCGCGCAATGAAAATTGTCTCCCTCAGGTCGGGGCGAACTCCAACTCCCAGATAGCTACTTCCTCAAGGCCTCAGAAGTCCAGACCATCACCAAACTACGACATCTCGGCCACTCTACTCGGGGCATCGCTCGACAAACTGGGCGCAGCCAGAGCACCGTCAGCAGACTCTGTCGTTTTGGTACCAACCAAAAAGTCAGGAGAAAATCATCTACAGAAGCTCGGTGTGGTCTCGGGCGACCTAAACTATTGAATGATCGTCAACAGCGATGCTTACTGAGATCATTCGCCTTAGCAAAGCAGTCCAACCCCTTCATAACAGCTCGAGCATTCTACGAGGCTTCGGATTGCCCTGTATCCTACGACTCTCTGCTCCGATTACTCCGAGCCAGCCGGTGGAAATGCCGAAAGACTGTCCGAAGAGTGCTACCCAAGCGTGGAGATAGATCTGTCCGGTTGAAGTGGTGTCGAGATATCTTCAAGCGATGTTACGGAGATCCTTCGAGAGTGAAGAGATACTTCCGTCATGACATAAGCTTATATTTTGATGGAATATCCATAGGTTTCGCTCGGCAACATGGTAGAGCAGCTCAGCGTGACAGGACGTGGGTGCACCCGCGGTTAGCAGCTCAGACTTCTCGTAGTTGCTTCTCATGCAGTAAGAAGATTAAAATGGTGGGAATTATAGGATATGGGATGAATCCTTCCATAGTACAGATACCAAATAG
>NW_003204307.1:0-1427 GCF_000006405.1 Perkinsus marinus ATCC 50983 | reverse complement strand
GGGATTTGTGTCCTCAAGGATTCCATCTATGTTAGGGTCTAGTTATCGTACGTTTACTAATAATGACTGATACTGCTGAAACTACCACCACTACTGAGCGCGTTTCCTCCTCAACTTGCTTCATCTGCAACGAGCCTGGTCACTTCGCCAGAGATTGCCCTCAGGCTACTAGCAGCAGTCGTGTAAGAATTACGATTGGTGTGGTATGAATATATCTTCTATTAGCCTACTGGTCGTCGCCCTATGAACTGCTACAACTGTGGCAAGCCCGACCATCTCGCTCGTGATTGCCCTAATGAGCAGACCAACCAAAGGCCTTGCTTCAAATGCGGTCAAGTCGGTCACTTCGCCAGGTGAGACCACAGTCCAGTATTCAGTTATGAATTATCCTCATTTTCTCAGGGATTGCACTGCTCCCGATACCCGGGCATGTTTCCGTTGTGGCGAGACCGGTCATCTTGCTCGTGACTGCCCTAATGAGGACACCAGGCCCGAGAGCGATCGCGCTCCTCGTGGACGTGGTAAGCAGTTTGCCTATAGTTCTTAGTTGTTGAGTATTGTTCTTGTCAGGTGCTGAGGGCAGGAACTGTTTCAAGTGTGGTCAGCCTGGTCACTTCGCCAGAGACTGCCCTAACTAAGCCTTGGTGTTTTTACTAATGATGATTGAAATAGCATTTATTCATCATTTGTTGAAATGCTCGGCCCTCCTCGAGTTTTCTTGCGACGTTGTTGGTTGTACTAGCAGTTTCACGACGTTTACTGTGTTGTCCATTTACACGATAAATAATAGCGGTTGTTGATAAGTACCACGATAATTACTCGGAAATTTAAAGGCGCGGCTTCTTAGAAAAACAAAGTCGCTTTGCGTTCCCTTAGTTATGTCAATTGCAAGTGTTTGAGTTCGAGTACTCATAGACCTAGATGATATATATGCTAGATCAAGATTGGGTGAATATCTCGATATTAATATCTCTGATATTAATTAGTGATGACTTGTTAGCAACTGTTGCATTATAGTCATCGGCGTGTGGTGACACGAGAAATCTAGAAAGACGTTCGCCAACTTGCAATGGTCCAATCCTATGGGAATTATTGTTATCGTTTTGAGCGATGAAGAACTTGTCTTTTCGTTGGACTGTGAAACCTGTATGGAAATCCAATATGGTAACTCTTTATCGAATTTGTTACGTTAAGACAATATGAGCTAATCGACTTGATGAGTTTCCACAAGGTCAGTTACGTTCGTTGTGTGTTTCGTAACACTACCGTCTCGCCCTATTGATTTGATAAGACAAGCATGCATAAATTATAGTACATCCTGCTAGCCACTGATCATACAGCTTAATTCGTACAAACTTGAGTTTGTCAGGACGATCCTATGTTAAACGAAGCATGTGTGTATGTAGTCATCGAATATTCTATCAGCT
>NW_003207309.1:0-1123 GCF_000006405.1 Perkinsus marinus ATCC 50983 | reverse complement strand
AGCACTGAGGTCCTCATCATAGTTATCAAATCCACCACAGTTACTTATGATATAAACCAAAGCGAAAAAGACTACGATAGGACCGAGCATTCCACCAAGGGTACCTGAAATAACAACACACTGAATAGCGGCAGCGCTCAGCTTCTTACTCATGAGAGGAACAACGGCCTTGCTCATAGGGGACAGCGAGCCGCCTGGTAACACTGCTACGACTACTTCAACCATAGCGATACCGAAGAAAAAACACATAAACACGTCGTTGAGGAGGAAGTTGAGAGTAACCTGAGCAATGCAGTAGACGCAATTCCCTCCCATTGTGAAGTACCGGTTCGCCAGCTATATGGGCACCACCGAGATCGAGCGTCCTCTCCTCATCATTTCCCCACAGGTAGACATAACTGTCCTCGTCAATGTTCGCCCAAAGGAGGCCAGCCACAACTCCGAGCTGTAGTGGTATGAAGTACGTTGTCACTATTCTACGAATGTACAGATACCAATGCCTCCACGTATTGAGAAACCTGCACCCAACAACAACAACAATCACTACCATCCTCCACAGCTCCAACAGCAGTCAAGTATTCCTACGTCACGTTATAACTATGACTTTTCGAATCGCACTCAACGACTGTGTTATGATATCGCAGTAACAAACAGCGGGGGGAAATATGCACATGCTAGGCTATGTGTTGGTACCCATGTGGAAATTCTGAGAAAATCTTGGGAATTCATTTTTGGGTTCTACCCGAATACGTACGAA
This sequence comes from Perkinsus marinus ATCC 50983, assembly GCF_000006405.1. Lineage (NCBI taxonomy): Eukaryota > Perkinsozoa > Perkinsida > Perkinsidae > Perkinsus > Perkinsus marinus. The sequence continues at coordinate 366 of NW_003207309.1, read as the reverse complement.
AAATACTACAGTACGTGTGTAAACTCTTGAGCTCAGCTGAGAAAAGCGTACGTATATTCCCTTTGATGATAATCCTCGACAATTTTATTCGGCCTCGCCCCTCTACTACTTCCGAGGATTCTTCACTTCAGCAACGAGGGTCTGGTCATGGCCTCTGAAGAATCGATCGTGGGACTCCAGTGCTAGTTCTACCCTCAGACGAGTCGCCTCCGTTGCGAGGGCACCATCCGTCTCAGCACGCTTCACACTCTGGCAAGCAAGGTATACCCTACCATCTTGCCCAGCGATCATCACTTACATCTACGTATACATCACGAGGGATCCTAGTAGCGAGGCCTCTCTGACTCCGAATCCGTCCTTGGACGA
>NW_003214378.1:0-1033 GCF_000006405.1 Perkinsus marinus ATCC 50983 | reverse complement strand
CGCATTCGTCCTCGCGCACCGGTTCGCCTTTACGGATCTTGGCGAAGATCTTGGCCGAGAGTAGATACCTTGAAGGGGCACGTACATTGTACGCCTTCTCGAACTTCTGCCGCATCAGCTCCACAGCAGGGTCGGGTTGAGCCTCCGAGCCCTTCGCTTTGGTACCGAAGAGGTACCAGGGCGGATGAGACGTCGTACTGGGCGGTAGGCATAAGCTTCTCGCGGATGAAGCTCACGACTTCAGGTGGGAGTATAAGCTCGGAGCCGGGGTACAGACCAGACTGTTCCGGGACTTCAGCGCTCTCTGGTACCGCTTCGCCAACGTCGATGGTAACAGCCTCCCCGGAAGTGACTCCGCAACTGGCGCCACTTTGCAGAGGCCCAGGATAGGGGGCGGCAGTGGCGCCCGGGTTCCCGCTGGCCGTGTCGAGACCGAGAGTCGTGCCGACCGGACCAGCACCGCCGGGAGCGGGGCCGCTGCCCGAGGCCATCATGTGGGGCTGCATGATCAATCCCTGAGTCAGGGACCGCGTCGACAGTCAGGGACCCTGACTGTCGACGCGGATGCCTCTGCCTAGAGGGCCTTGGCCGTCGACGGGTGTGCCGTCCGAATTGGAGCTGCTCGCAGGAGAGGACATTGCAGCAAGCAAAGTCTGAGACACAGCTGGACGTCGCGATTGAACAAGATCGCCATGGGGGAGCCGAGCTCGCCACCCCGGTAGCCGCGCAACCCAAAGACCTATTCGGCGCGGCAGCTGCCGCTTGAGCTAGGCCGGGTGCAACGCTGCAGCATCATGGGTCCGAAAGAACGGAGGGAACCTCAAAACGTTGGAAGCCTATTAGAAGGGTTCCTCGGGCCGTCGGGACATCGCACTGAACGGACCGCACTAGGTTGAAGGCGGTGGCACACGCCGCCTGCCCTAGCGCAGACTCGCCTCGTATTCTCGAGGCATGAAATAAGTTATGCACGGCATGCACCGGCTGCCTTCGTAATGTCGTGCTGATGTTCGCACGTACGTACGAACCGTTTCGC
>NW_003212417.1:0-1338 GCF_000006405.1 Perkinsus marinus ATCC 50983 | reverse complement strand
ATAGAGTGTAGCTATTGATGATGTCATTAGGCAAGAGTTTGAGAAGGCACATGGTCCAATAGATGGTATTGATGATGATAATGGAGGAGGAAGAGGAAGAGGAGGGGTTGCTGGATTTGATTACCAAGCTGATCTTGTTCGGATACTTGATGGTATCGATTGAATAGGATGTTGTTGTCGCTGTCGTCTATTATAAGACCATTATTATCATGGAAAGGGGTGGAGGAGGAGGAGGACCCTTCAACAATACCAATAACCAGCAACAGGGTATAATAACGTTTTAGTACAATACTACACCAAATACAGTATCATTATCATCATATACTTGTGTTCATACTAATTATGTCGGTGAGAATCGATAATCTGGTATATTGCTAAGGATGATGCTCAACTTTTTACCATCACCAAAGTATTGTATAATAGATAGGTGAGGCCTCGATAAGGTGGTTTATATACAGAGTATCATGATTATTATGATGGATGATAATAACAGGTGTTCTGACGTCCAAGAAGGAGAAGTCCGGAATCTAAGGGTGTCGAATTAATGCCAATGATGATGATGATATCGGGGTAGTTATGATATCCCTCAGACCTATCCAAGGAAGGGTACAAGTAATATTGTATAAGTAGATGCGTACTGGGAAGATAGAACTGGGACTGGGTAATAATAAGGCTATTATTAATAATAAGATGCAGAAGAAGAAGAGTGGAATATGCTTATACATCATCATACGAAGTGGAATCATTATACAGGCTAGGGGCTAAGTATAATTGAATATACTCGTACTACATGAATAGTATTATTGTGTTATTACTGTGTAGTGGTGGTATAAGGGTATAGGGTTGTATAATATATGGTCAATAACCATGATGATGATTCTATGCTAAGGGTACCTAATAATTCTAAAGATGCTATTGAGTATATACTTAATAGTAAGGATATTGATACTATATTAGGGAAGACATCATCTACACGTCGTACTAACTTCAGAAGACTAGCCTTATTAGTAGTAGAACAAGTGACGATGGTGTGGTATGATGATAATGTAGATAATAGGTGCATCCAGATAAGTGTAAAGATGATGATAGAGCAACAGATGCCTTTAGACGCTTAGTAGATATAATGGAAAAGGAAGGGGAGGATAATGATGATGATAATAAGGAGGAAGTATATACTACATGGAGGTAGTAGTAGTAGGATTGGTGGAATAGGATATTGATCCTTAAGGTGGTGGGAGGCATCTTACATTTGAGGAGAGGGAGAGATTATGGTCTAATCTAGAGGAGGCATTTACCAGGGAGATGAGGATGGCTAGAGATAAAGATGAGGAAAGGAGA
>NW_003209556.1:0-1777 GCF_000006405.1 Perkinsus marinus ATCC 50983 | reverse complement strand
GGTCCTGATCGAGTACCGGCCAGAAGTCATCGTCATTGACGACTTTCGGGTGTACCCAAACCAAGCAGGCTTCGGCATCTCGGACTGCTTGTGCTTACTGGAAGGGAAGGTGCCACTTGTTGTGCCAGTACCAAAAACGAGCAGTAAGGCCGACGAGATTTACTGGGATGATGCGCCAATCATTGTGACCGTTCCTGGGTTTTCCTTGTGCAGGAGGGACCTACCCACTTGTGGTCGTTGTTTCGCTACATTTATTTCATCCCACACGACTCTACTCTGAAGACTTCAGACTGAAGTGTTGAACCATTGACTCCTAGAGGCTCTCTGTCATCCATAGGAGACTTCTTCTTTGCTAGTCTCTTGTCTTGTGTTCAGGGAGCGAAATACGTCTCATTGTAGTTCGTAAGTTATTTCCCCGTGATATGTCAACAGAATCGTCCAAAAATTCCGCTCACGCGAATTCGCCCACTGCAGTCAAACGCAAAAGTAGTGTGGTTGGGGAACTCAGCTGGTGGACTACTGTTGATAGCTGCCCCCCTTCCCCCCTTCCCAATGTTGGGCGGACATTAGGATATTGCGAGACTTAATGCTTTGATCCAACATTAGAAGGGGCCCCCTTCAAGGGGGGTAGGGGGCCGACTCGGTGAGTCAAGAGTTTTGATTTTGCCTGCAGTCGAGCTTTCAAGCGTGTTTCAGCGCGCAATGAAAATTGTCTCCCTCAGGTCGGGGCGAACTCCAACTCCCAGATAGCTACTTCCTCAAGGCCTCAGAAGTCCAGACTATCACCAAACTACGACATCTCGGCCACTCTTTTCGAGGCATCGCTCGACAAACTGGGCGCAGCCAGAGCACCGTCAGCAGACTCTGTCGTTTTGGTACCAGCCAAAAAGTCAGGAGAAAATCATCTACAGAAGCTCGGTGTGGTCTCGGTTGACCCAAACTATTGAATGATCGTCAACAGCGATGCTTACTGAGATCATTCGCTTCAGCGAAGCAGTCCAACCCCTTCATAACAGCTCGAGCATTCTACGAGGCTTCGGAATGCCCTGTATCCTACGACTCTCTGCTCCGATTACTCCGAGCCAGCCAGTGGAAATGCCGAAGGACTGTCCGAAGAGTGCTACTCAAGCGTGGAGATGGATCTATCCGGTTGAATTGGTGTCGAGATATCTTGAAGCGATGTTGTGGAGATCCTTCAAGAGTGAAGAGATACTTCCGTCATGACATAAGCTTATATTTTGATGGAATATCCATAGGTTTCGCTCGGCAACATGGTAGAGCAGCTCAGCGTGACAGGACGTGGGTGCACCCGCGGTTAGCAGCTCAGACTTCTCGTAGTTGCTTCTCATGCAGTAAGAAGATCAAAATGGTGGGAATTATAGGATATGCTATAAATCCTTTAATAGTACAGATACCAGATAGTTCTGGGAGCTCGTACTGTGGGGTGTTGAAGGTTCACATAATTCCTATCCTAATCAGAAGGAGCACCACTAATCACTCTAAAAGACGGGTGGCGCTGTGTGATAATTTCATCTCACAGCGATCTCAGGCTTGTTTGAGAGTCGTACGAGATTCTAAGTGTAGTTACGCGGGCTTTTCTCAGCGTAGCCCAGACCTTAATCTAATTGAGAATTGTTTTTCGATACCCAAGAACAGGCTCCGCTTTGCAGCCGCAAAGAAAGGCCCATGCGCCACCGAATTGGCATCTGTCACTCGCATTAGAACCATATTCGAGGCCATTGATAGTAATGTCCTGATTGACAGTATGCCCACTCGT
>NW_003204769.1:0-1064 GCF_000006405.1 Perkinsus marinus ATCC 50983 | reverse complement strand
TCCATCCCTCGAAGTGGGAGAAGAGAGTGTAACAATGAGAAAATGACAACTACCCGTATTGGTGATATACGTCCCGAACGACCATTGAGTGATAACCATCTGCCGACCACGACAAGGCCCGTCGAATGAACCTTGGCCTCTACCACTGGCAATTCTGCCACGCCTTCAACGGCGTTACTCGGAGTGGTCACGTCGGCATCTTATGGAAACACACAGCACATATTGGCGAAGAGGAAGATGATGCGGGTCGAACAAGGAAGGAGCATACCAATGAATGCAATCAAAAATAACCGATCATGCGGAACGCGTTCCGTCGGAGGAAGGGTCAATCCCGTGGGACCGATTGGAGCACAGGCCGCCAGTATATCAAGTGAGGGGAGGTAGAAAGTAGTTATGGAGGACCTTTTTCACTAACTGCTTACTTACCTTGAGACGGTAAGGAACTTAAGAAACTAAGGTTAGATCGTTTCACTAACGAATAAGAGAGGGTGAGATTACTCTAGTTCCTGAGTAAATGTCTAAGTTAGATATGCACTTCTAGAGGCGAATTGTCAATTGTGAGCTCACAGTCAAGCGTGCCTCCATTACAACTATTTTCCGGAACACTAGCAGCCCGCGTCGCTTCGCTCCGGGAAGCTCTAGCTCCTACGGACTCCGTAGTACGGAGGGGGTTATAGTGCATTTCCTGCATGGTTTTTGCACTTGTTTGCGTTCGTTATGAGAGTAAAGCGTGGACTCCACAGTGTGGAGTAATAGTTGAAGCCTCCGTTTGGGGGTCCCATACGATCGCCAAATGGTTGCAACTTTGCACGAACTGCGTGAGTACACAAATTGTCTAACTGCAAGAAGTGCAAGAAAACGTGATGAAATTACGCACGATGTAGGTTTAGGAATGCGTTGAAAAGAGTAGAATTGTAGTGCTGGGAGGCTTTCAGAATTAATGAATGTGAAGCACCGCATAAGAGGGACACATGCTGAAAGTATAAGAGCGTGTAATGAGAATTTGTGGAAGAAATTTGAAAATGTGGGATTTTGACGCACGATTATAGCCGAGTAGCATAAAA
>NW_003206159.1:0-1133 GCF_000006405.1 Perkinsus marinus ATCC 50983 | reverse complement strand
GCATAGTAAGAGCACTAGGTAATGGCTGAGTCAATGATAGTCAGTAAATGCATGTTGGAAATCAACAAACCTCTCATGCGTTTCAAAAGTTCTACATCCGTGAAATCCAATCCTCTCTGAAGCTCAGGAGAGGTCTATTGAACACATCGGCCCAAACTACTTGCAGTTTGTTGTGGCACCAGGACATGCTAGCTCAGTGTGGTTAAATTTGCACATGATCAACCACAAGTGTTGGGAACAATATCACAACTTTGAGGAAAATTTGGAGAATTTATGTCAGTTTCTGTCCACTTCGCGTATTTTTTCTCGATTCGTATATGAACACCTATGATTAGTGAGGAAACTATTGAGCTCAGCTGAGGAAAGCGAGTACATATTTTGCAGCACTGTGCTAGCTGTAGTAAGAAAAAGTGATTTTCAGTAAACTACTTCTGTACCCAAAAACGTTTTCGGGAAAGAATTTTATTCACCCAATTGACTTCAGCTTACGACTTGTGGTTTATTAAGTAATCCAGTCTACCAACCCAAACGGCAACTATTCTTATTCTGCGACCCACACCGCGGAAATTGTCGTCATCGCTCGAAAATGGAGAAAACAGGCGAGCGCTTCTTCGGCCGGGGGGCCAGACGGTAGCAAAAAGTGGGCCAGACGGTAGCAACCGGAAAAAAATTTATATTTGAAGGGGAATCGCGGGCCTCCGGCCCGCTACTACTACCGTGATCCCCAATTAGTCATAGACGACCTGTAGATGACACCTTGTTTGGTCTGCACGGAGCGAAAAAACCGAAAAAAGCTGGTGCCAGGAATCGAACCTACGACTTTCTATCGTCCCTGCCGTTTACAGAAGAAGAATTACACGTGTATTCTATTTTTTTGATGTTGTGGTCGATAGCGCAGTGCTTAGATTAAATACTAAATACGAAAACCCTATCTTTGCAACACACGTCATGCAATACATCGATGGGATGTGTGAAAGTTTCACACGCTCTCGACACGTATAAGCTTCGACACGTATAAGCTTCGACACGTATAGGCTTCGACACGTATAGGAATATCGAGGCTTCTTATTGGGGGCGAGGATTTGGCTTAGCAGTCTTCCATGACTTCCCCCTACATGTGAAACAATACCAGC
>NW_003216059.1:0-1095 GCF_000006405.1 Perkinsus marinus ATCC 50983 | reverse complement strand
CGGAAATGTGAAGTCTTTATACTTCATTACCGCGATCAAATTAATTCCATGGAATGGAATATGAATTTCGAATCTCGGGAACGGTGTCGCGATTTCATGAAATCGACAACTAATGCGGGTCCATCGCGATCGTAAGCTACAACTGGCCACCACGACTTAGCTACCACTGGTATCTAAATTGTCCCCGTTCAATTTGAACGAGGAATTCTTGAATGTGACGTCACCACATAGACTGTGACATTGTAGTACAATGATTGTACGACACGACTTTTCGCTTCACCATACTGCGGGTAAATGACGCAGTACTCGAGGTGCAGGCTCATAACTGCGACGAGCGTTCTACTTTACTTCATGTTTGAAGAACGCTGCCATGGAGGCATCCATCAGGGAGTGGTCAAGGGAGTGGATGATTTCACAGTTCTAATCAGACTATCAATCTTACACAGAAGTGATTATTGATGCTCGTACCTTTTCGGGCTTTGCCCATAGTGTCACCTCCCGTAGATTCAGTATGAAGATTATTCAACTTCGAGAAACGATGCTCTGCTGTGCGATTCTACCGGGGCGGACAATGCTGATGCCATGCTAGCGCGCTGTCTCCTATTTCTATCGTGCACGCATGTGCATCAGCTGGACTATGTGTTGATAAGTATTCATAGTTGACTTGATATCTTGCTCTCTTGCTCTTCTTTGTATAATCTATAGCTGACACCTTAACAGACTTTATAGCTGTACAACAGTTATTCGAGCTGTATATACCCTATCGTCAGCAGCTCATCTGAATCTTGCGTTCCCCTAGTCCTTCAAGAGAACATCTGCATTGCAACAATCATCCGAGAATCTATCCGGTCATGCCGAAGACTTCCAGAAGAAGATCTGTAACTACGCCGTCTCCCTTAAGGCCATCGGTAACCTCGTCCCAATCCCTTGCCGAGCCCCCGACTGATTCCTCCAACGATGTCATGGTCAAGTTACTGGAAAAGATAGAGGCTCTTTCAGTAAGGGTCGATGCTTTGAGCACAACCACTCCCGAGCCTCAAGGGACCTCCTCCCCAAGATCACCTCTACCTCAAGCTACCTCCTCCCCTCCTACAG
>NW_003210184.1:0-1048 GCF_000006405.1 Perkinsus marinus ATCC 50983 | reverse complement strand
TATGACCGAAGTCATATCCTATTATTCCATGCTAATGTATCATGGGCATAAGCCTGCTGAAACACTCTAATTTCCTCAAAGTAAAAGTCTTGGAACACGGTCAACGCACAGTTAAGTACGTGAGCACGAATCCCAAGAAAAAGCCAAGGTCAAACCTGATACCGACCAATCCCGTAGGAAAGGTGGATCGGTCGCCCAAGGCAGAAATCCAACTACGAGCTTTTTAACCGCAACAACTTTAATATACGCTATTGGAGCTGGAATTACCGCGGCTGCTGGCACCAGACTTGCCCTCCAATTGATACTCGTAAAGAGATTTAAAATCTACTCATTCCAATTACAAGACAGAATTGCCCTGTATTGTTATTTCTTGTCACTACCTCCCTGTATCAGGATTGGGTAATTTGCGCGCCTGCTGCCTTCCTTAGATGTGGTAGCCGTTTCTCAGGCTCCCTCTCCGGAATCGAACCCTAATTCCCCGTTACCCGTCAACGCCACGGTAGGCCAATACCCTACCGTCCATAGCTGATAGGTCAGAAACTTGAATGGTCCATCGCCGGACAAGCCGTGCGATTCGCCGGGTTATTATGAATCACCAACAAGGACTAGGCGGAGCCTAGGTTGGTTCTGTATCTAATAAACGCAGCCCTTCCGAAGTCGGGCCTTGACGCATGTATTAGCTCTAGAATTACTACGGTTATCCAAATAGTAATCGATCACCAAATAAACTATAACTGTTTTAATGAGCCATTCGCAGTTTCGCCGTTTAAAGCTTATACTTAGACATGCATGGCTTAATCTTTGAGACAAGCATATGACTACTGGCAGGATCAACCAGGTGATTGCATCAATGCAATGCTTGCGAGCTTCCGATTAAATCCAAGGATATAATCAAAAGTCGTAGCGTGCTCTGATGGTCACTAAATATCGCACGAAGCGATACCCTTGCGATCTCATATCCATCAAAGATGAATAGTCGAAAGCGAGGTCCGGTCTTCCGGTTCACGCCAAGAGTCGCAACAAAAAACACAAAGGGTTGCATAACTAG
>NW_003207403.1:0-773 GCF_000006405.1 Perkinsus marinus ATCC 50983 | reverse complement strand
TTTATGTTTCGTCGCTACATCTTAGAGGGACTTTGTGTGTTTAACACAAGGAAGCTTGAGGCAATAACAGGTCTGTGATGCCCTTAGATGTTCTGGGCTGCACGCGCGCTACAGTGACACGATCAACAAGTATTTCCTTGCCCGGTAGGGTTAGGGTAATCTTTCGAAATCGTGTCGTGCTAGGGATAGACGATTGCAATTATTCGTCTTCAACGAGGAATTCCTAGTAAATGCAAGTCATCAGCTTGCGTTGATTACGTCCCTGCCCTTTGTACACACCGCCCGTCGCTCCTACCGATTGAGTGATCCGGTGAGCTGTCCGGACTGCGATTAGTTCAGTTTCTGTTCTCTTCGCGGGAAGTTCTGCAAACCTTATCACTTAGAGGAAGGAGAAGTCGTAACAAGGTTTCCGTAGGTGAACCTGCGGAAGGATCATTCACACCGATTCATTATCTGAGAAACCAGCGGTCTCGCTCTCTCTTGCTCTTTTGTTAGAGAGTTGCGAGATGGGATCCCCGCTTTGTTTGGATCCCCCCACCTTAACTTGTGTTGAGGTGATTAATTCCTATGAACCATTGTACTAGTCATAGTATCCAAATCCAATTTTGGATTTTGGTATTTCAAAACGAAATTCCAAACTCTCAACGATGGATGCCTCGGCTCGAGAATCGATGAAGGACGCAGCGAAGTGCGATAAGCACTGCGATTTGCAGAATTCCGTGAACCAGTAGAAATCTCAACGCATACTGCACAAAGGGGATCTTTCCTCTTTG
>NW_003210318.1:11847-45458 GCF_000006405.1 Perkinsus marinus ATCC 50983 | reverse complement strand
TCATTCCTGCAAGGAGTTCTGCTCTAGGTGAATAGCTCTTTTCTATGCACGGACAACGCTTTATTAACGTTGTTTTCCCCCTGAACTGGCAAGGTTGGGCCAACCGCACGGAATGGTACGAAAACACCGACTCTGTTTAGTGGAAATTTTTCGGTAAGACTGATCTATGCAGTCGATAAGCTGCACCTCTCAGTTCAATAACCATCTCGAGTGTATTGTGATGAATAGCAGCTCCTTGTTTCGATCAAGGGACCTTTGGGTTATGAGCCCAACACGCTATCCACTGCGCCAAGCTGCTCATGCGTACAAACTCCTGTATCGCCCTGACGTGCTGAGCATAACTGTTCCACGATAGAATAGAGACCCTTCTCTCGTTGATACGAACTGCACCGCCCGGGAATCGAACCCGGACCATCCGCTTAGAAGGCAGATATCCTAACCATTAGACTAGCGGTGCATATCATTTATGTAGTGATTGAGTATTCCTGTGATACTTGTAGAGGGACATCTGAATCCCTTCTCGGACGTACCGTCGTCAACCATCCCGCGGCCAAGAGTCTGATTAGGCCTTAAACGCGTACCTGAGATCGCGAACTGCTACTATATCTCTCCCATGGTAGGCCGCATTCTATCTCGGTTGATAACCCCAACTGGTAAGGTTCTCATCGCATACTACAGCTAGCTCGGCACAAGCTGCACAACTTTTTCGTGACATCGAAGTTCCTGCTTGCAAGCACATTTTGAAACCGCATGCGGCGGCTCGTGAATTTGGGCTGTTGTTTCATCTCCGCAACGCGTTCTGAGGTACCGGGCGGTCATTCATCATTCCTGCAAGGACTTCTGCTCTAGGTGAATAGCTCTTTTCTATGCACGGACAACGCTTTATTAACGTTGTTTTTCCCCTGAACTGGCACGGTTGGGCCAATCGCATGGAATGGTACGAAAACACCGACTCTGCTTAGTGGAAATTTTTCGGTAAGACTGATCTATGCAGTCGACAAGCTGCACCTCTCAGTTTAATAACCATCTCGAGTGTATTGTGATGAATAGCAGCTTCTTGTTTCGATCAAGGGACCTTTGGGTTATGAGCCCAACACGCTATCCACTGCGCTAAGCTGCTCATGCGTACAAACTCCTGTATCGCCCTGACGTGCTGAGCATAACTGTTCCACGATAGAATAGAGACTCTTCTCTCGTTGATACGAACTGCACCGCCAGGGAACCGAACCCGGACCATCTGCTTGGAAGGCAGATATCCTAACCATTAGACTAGCGGTGCATATCACTTATGTAGTGATTGAGTATTCCTGTGATACTTGTAGAGGGACATCTGAATCCCTTCTCAGACGTACCGTCGTCAACCACCCCGCGGCCAAGAGTCTGATTAGGCCTTAAACGCGTACCTGAGATCGCGAACTGCTACTATATCTCTCCCATGGTAGGCCGCATTCTATCTCGGTTGATAACTCCAACTGGTAAGGTTCTCATCGCATACTACAGCTAGCTCGGCACAAGCTGCACAACTTCTTCGTGACATCGAAGTTCCTGCTTGCAAGCACATTTTGAAACCGCATGCGGCGGCTCGTGAATTTAGGCTGTTGTTTCATCTCCGCAACGCGTTCTGAGGTACCGGGCGGTCATTCATCATTCCTGCAAGGAGTTCTGCTCTAGGTGAATAACTCTTTTCTATGCACGGACAACGCTTTATTAACGTTGTTTTTCCCCTGAACTGGCACGGTTGGGCCAACCGCACGGAATGGTACGAAATCACCGACTCTGTTTAGTGGAAATTTTTCGGTAAGACCGATCTATGCAGTCGATAAGCTGCACCTCTCAGTTTAATAACCATCTCGAGTGTATTGTGATAAATAGCAGCTCCTTGTTTCGATCAAGGGACCTTTGGGTTATGAGCCCAACATGCAATCCACTGCGCTAAGCTGCTCATGCGTACAAACTCTGTATCGCCTGACGTGCTGAGCATAACTGTTCCACGATAGAATAGAGACTCTTCTCTCGTTGATACGAACTGCACCGCCAGGGAACCGAACCCGGACCATCTGCTTGGAAGGCAGATATCCTAACCATTAGACTAGCGGTGCATATCACTTATGTAGTGATTGAGTATTCCTGTGATACTTGTAGAGGGACATCTGAATCCCTTCTCAGACGTACCGTCGTCAACCACCCCGCGGCCAAGAGTCTGATTAGGCCTTAAACGCGTACCTGAGATCGCGAACTGCTACTATATCTCTCCCATGGTAGGCCGCATTCTATCTCGGTTGATAACTCCAACTGGTAAGGTTCTCATCGCATACTACAGCTAGCTCGGCACAAGCTGCACAACTTCTTCGTGACATCGAAGTTCCTGCTTGCAAGCACATTTTGAAACCGCATGCGGCGGCTCGTGAATTTAGGCTGTTGTTTCATCTCCGCAACGCGTTCTGAGGTACCGGGCGGTCATTCATCATTCCTGCAAGGAGTTCTGCTCTAGGTGAATAACTCTTTTCTATGCACGGACAACGCTTTATTAACGTTGTTTTTCCCCTGAACTGGCACGGTTGGGCCAACCGCACGGAATGGTACGAAATCACCGACTCTGTTTAGTGGAAATTTTTCGGTAAGACCGATCTATGCAGTCGATAAGCTGCACCTCTCAGTTTAATAACCATCTCGAGTGTATTGTGATAAATAGCAGCTCCTTGTTTCGATCAAGGGACCTTTGGGTTATGAGCCCAACATGCAATCCACTGCGCCAAGCTGCTCATGCGGATAAATTCCTGTATCGCCCTGACGTGCTGAGCATAACTGTTCCACGATAGTCTAGAGACCCTTCTCTCGTTGATACGAACTGCACCGCCCGGGAATCGAACCCGAACAATCTGCTTGGAAGGCAGATAATCCAACCATTAGACTACCGGTGCATATCATTTATGTAGTGATTGAGTATTCCTGTGATACTTGTAGAGGGACATCTGAATCCCTTCTCGGACGTACCGTCGTCAACCATCCCGCGGCCAAGAGTCTGATTAGGCCTTAAACGCGTACCTGAGATCGCGAACTGCTACTATATCTCTCCCATGGTAGGCCGCATTCTATCTCGGTTGATAACCCCAACTGGTAAGGTTCTCATCGCATACTACAGCTAGCTCGGCACAAGCTGCACAACTTTTTCGTGACATCGAAGTTCCTGCTTGCAAGCACATTTTGAAACCGCATGCGGCGGCTCGTGAATTTGGGCTGTTTTTTCATCTCCGCAACGCGTTCTGAGGTACCGGGCGGTCATTCATCATTCCTGCAAGGACTTCTGCTCTAGGTGAATAGCTCTTTTCTATGCACGGACAACGCTTTATTAACGTTGTTTTTCCCCTGAACTGGCACGGTTGGGCCAATCGCATGGAATGGTACGAAAACACCGACTCTGCTTAGTGGAAATTTTTCGGTAAGACTGATCTATGCAGTCGACAAGCTGCACCTCTCAGTTTAATAACCATCTCGAGTGTATTGTGATGAATAGCAGCTGCTTGTTTCGATCTAGAGACCTTTGGGTTATGAGCCCAACACGCTATCCACTGCGCCAAGCTGCTCATGCGTTCAAACTCCTGTATCGCCCTGACGTGCTGAGCATAACTGTTCCACGATAGTCTAGAGACCCTTCTCTCGTTGATACGAACTGCACCGCCCGGGAATCGAACCCGGACCATCTGCTTGGAAGGCAGATAACTCAACCATTAGACTACCGGTGCATATCACTTACATAGTGATTGAGTATTCCTGTGATACTTGTAGAGGGACATCTGAATCCCTTCTCGGACGTACCGTCGTCAACCATCCCGCGGCCAAGAGTCTGATTAGGCCTTAAACGCGTACCTGAGATCGCGAACTGCTACTATATCTCTCCCATGGTAGGCCGCATTCTATCTCGGTTGATAACTCCAACTGGTAAGGTTCTCATCGCATACTACAGCTAGCTCGGCACAAGCTGCACAACTTTTTCGTGACATCGAAGTTCTTGTTTCGATCAAGGGACCTTTGGGTTATGAGCCCAACACGCTATCCACTGCGCCCAGCTGCTCATGCGTACAAACTCCTGTATCGCCCTGACGTGCTGAGCATAACTATTCTACGATAGCCTAGAGACCCTTCTCTCGTTGATACGGACTGCACCGCCCGGGAATCGAACCCGGACCATCTGCTTGGAAGGCAGATATCCTAACCATTAGACTAGGGGTGGGGGGAAAAATCGAGAAAATGGCCCGGGAAAAAATGAAAGAAGGAAAAAAGGGGGAAATGAAGAAAAGAAAAGGGGGGAAAAGAAGGGGAATGGAAGGAAGGAAGAGGAGGATGCTCATCAGTTAATCGTGAAGTGCATAGAATGCTTGTTATATCTATTCTTTGCATGAAATCCAGTTAGCGAGAAAATCTGATAATTCCCCGTGTATCTATTTCCAAATCATATCACGGGTTCGAGTCCCACAGTCGGCACTTTTCCAACATTTTTCTGGCATTTCCCGACGGGAAATTCCCGTGTTGCTTACTGAGCTTCAGTCTGAAGCTCACTCCTCCAGTTATGTGATATAACTTTTATCATGTTTTATGATTATTGCTCCCTATTGGCATAACACAAATCATTGTCAAGTTAAGACACAGTTCGACAGAGCTGGCAGTCAACTGATAATGTGATCCAGCAGCATTCGATCAGACTATCAGGCCTTCAATATGTGATCACATTAATCATCGTTTCAATCGCAGAACTGGGAGAATATACCCGCGCCTGGGAAACATCGATCTCATGAATTCGACACACCTTTTCAACTACCTCCGATAGTGTTAGCAGCAACTGCGGTATTGACATCCATCTTGTCAAGAGTTGTACCTAAGACGGAACAAGTCGACGGACTGGGTTTCACGATTTCAGCTACCTTCGATGATGTTATCAGCCACCTCTCCATCACCAGTCGTTCTTCGCTCATGATAACGTCGTCGTTTATTAGAGTTATAACGACTCTTCTTCTCCATAGCACGATGCGTTTTCAGGAGCCTCAGGCTCTCCACCCTTTGATGATTCAAATTCATAGCGAGCGGACAGAACCTCACGATTTTGCCATGCTCGTCAGCAAACTGCTCATGACCTGGCATCTCTCCTCCATCCTCTTTCATCATAACCGCTGTGAGGCGTATCCGGGATACGGTATCCCACACCAACCACAATTTCTCCCCGAGCCTGCCGCAGTCACCCGTATAGTCTTGGCTCGCTCTCGGGCCAATCTCCTCATAGCCTTGGATTCATTATCCATGAACGGCCGAGAATCCATCGGGCAACGTCCCCATCTACTACCATCACGAACATGGTCATTGTAACCATCAATAAGCGGCTTGCCACAGAATCGACAGACCTTGCTATTGAGCGAATCTTCTCCGCGAGAGAGGCCCTTGACGTGAGGCTCTGGAGACGCTGCACCCTCAGCTGGCCCACTGGCATCTTGATTAGCGGCTCTTCTCTGAGTAATGCTTACACTCTGGATCGGAGACTGAGATACTGAGCCTCTCTCCCGCTTTTGGCGCACAATATCATCCAGCACATCCGAGGTTGTGACGGGCTTCGGACCAGCTCCCAACTTGATGGGAGATACCATCTGCTGATTGGCGGAATGAGTGTGAGGGAATGATATATCAATCGGAGGCTTCATTCCTTCGAAGAGCCGGGCTGCCACTTCCTGACCTCGCACTGTAGAAGGAATCGAAGACGCACGGGTACGATTCAGCTGTTTGATGTAAGTCTTGAGGTCATCCAAGGAAATGGCATGGAGAGGCAGCGGTGCTTTGACTCCATCATCTGTCATAGCACAGTGCACTTCATCCAACACCCTTTTCGTATATAATTTAAAAATAGAATCCGGGTTCTCGTCAGGGACTTGACTTATGAGGTCACGTACTACACCAGTCACTATATTTGACCAGTTTGCTAGCCGGATGATGGGACTTGTTGCATGACTTCCGCGTAACCGGCAAAACCGCCTCCGTGATTTACCACCCATTCGCATAGCTTGGAAACCGTCATCCCTGGAATCTCCAGCATCGGGAGTACTCAACTCAGCCGAATCACAATCAGACTCTTCCACATCACCTGAGTACGACTCACAGTTTGAAACACTATGATATATCCCCCTTATTACCTGAGATACATTTCATGATGGCGCTCTCTTGATCGTTGGTAGGATTACCATCCTCTTCATTATCCGAGGCGGAACTTGATTCTTCATCTTTCTTCCTCTCATTCTCCCACTCCTTGCAGATAGCCTGATATCGCTGCTTGTTGGTCAGAGCCAAATATTCGTCGCCGAACACAATTTTTGCCTTCTGTGAGGTCACATTGATGCTACTGCCAGCCGTCGCCGCAAATCGATACTCTCTGCTGCTCAATGGTATGGGGATAGCCTCCTTGCCATCGATTCCACCTTCCATTTTCATTTTCAGCCTTCTATTGCTGTAAACCATCCGCCATAACAGTTTACAATCATGCAAAACCCCAGAGATCCGGCTTGTTTGGGAGAAATCTTTTTTGATGCATGCATGGCGACATTCACTCCGAGAGCTCCCTCTAACATGTCTGAGGCCACCCTGAGCATCCCTCACAAAAGCCGTCGATGTTGACGTATCCGATATACAGTAGTTGTCCACATGTACTAATACCGACCTGAATGTGGGCCAGGAGCTGTCTTTGAATAAAGGTACTCCCACAGAACCCGGCAACGGTCGTCCACTGACCTCCTCACGCTGGGATTGATGAGTAGATGCTTCACCCTCGCAATCCAATTCCCAAAACGATCGAATACAGACTTCGAGTCTCCGTCGTAGTTCTACCGGCTGAGGAATCACCCGACGCACATGCCGTCTCATCTCAGATCGGCTAGGTTTCGATAGTAATCCAGCACGAGCTCGCTGAGCTCGAAATTCGATAAGATCAGCCTCATTGTCGATGAAAAAGCACTTTGATAGTGCAGTTGCGAAACGGTTCTGACGAGGATGATTATCGGCGGTGTTTCTCAGCAATCTGAAGATGCAGTGGAGTGCATCTAGTTTTAACTCGATAGTCTCCGGCTCCCTATCGAGTGCCTTGGCTATCAATCGCCTGTTGTTGTCACCAACCGTCTGACAACAATCCCGATCTACGAATATCGTCACCACATCAGTGCTGATATTATCTTTCAACTGCGCCAATGCCGGCGCCAACTCGGCCATGCTCGTCGACTCTGTCGATACTGCATTCAGAACCATTCCACCATCGGCCACGAATACCACCAAATAGCCATTACGGTTCGTACTCACCCGTTTAGGTACAGATCGAGTATGATCAATACTCAGGCTAAATTGAACTTTATGGGAGCTCAGTTCCCGTAGAAGATCTGCTTTATGCAGCTCGAAGTCCTTCAATAGAGCATATTTCAATACCAAATGTGAGATGCGGGCAGGTTGATCAGGTATAGCCTCCTCCGCCGATAGACGGCAGATTTCCCTCGCGGAAGCTGACACGGTGGAGATTAGGGTTCCATTCTCACATCGTCGTTTATACTCATTGAAAAATGCCCGTCGCCTACCAAGAGCTACGCTCTCCAAACCCCTTATCACCTCTGCCTCCCTACTCACTAGCCCGCCATCCCGTAGCCGTCGGATGATTGATACTGGAATTATGCTCTGTTTGCCCAGCACGAACCGACTTAAGATCCCATCACTGACGATATCGGGCAAGGTATCAATATACTTATAGTTGAGACTGCTAAAGCAATGCTGACACTGTGGGTTACCACATCGCCGTCTAGTCGATATCAGACGAGAATGCCAGGCTCCGTCGACTTCATCACTGTAAACAACCTTGGCTGGGATCAACTGCTTGACCGAGGTAATGTCAGCACTGTTACAAACCGGGCATCGGCCACCATGGGGATGCCAAAGCCAGAGATCACGACCGCGTAGCTTGTCGGGTATGGACCCTACAGCTGAACTGCGCATGGCTTCCTCTGGAGTAGGGCATTTGAAATGATAAAGACCAGGGCGGCTATTGTCGATCTCAGACAGGCGCCCTATTAACGCTTCTAAGTCCTGGACAGTCTGCGGATCATGTAGCCACGGCTGGCGTTGACCAGATTTTGGAGGTTGTTCTCTGACAACTGATGATGGTGCTGATACCGTTGATGGTGCTTCTGGTGATGGTGTCGTTGAGCACTGAGCGATGGATGTATCTGAATGCATGACTGGTGGATAGCGCTAATCTGCTGGTAACTAGTAATGTGTAGCAGAGTTATGCCTCACAAGAACACAGTCCATCAACGAGGATTCTAGATCTCACCTTCGCTCTTCTTCGCGAACCAATTATTGCGTTTCGCAACCGCCACTCTTTCTTTGAATATTGCATCCCTGATTTTTTCCACCTCCTTTGGAAGACGCCCTAATGTACAATACACAACTAAACCACCCGATAGTCGGACTATCATAGTCCAATACCCGATCGGCTGGGCCGCGGATTCTCGCCTCTCTTCCAGGCGAGGATGAGGTCTTTATACTTCTCCTCAGCCTGCTGCCTCGTCAGACGATCATGAGGCATAAGAACAACAGATACTTAGAAAAACATCAGCAGCCATCAATGGACTCAGCAACTCAAAACACAGAGGAATAAAAATATGGGCGAGCGAGATTGTTCCTACCGAAGCCCACCTAAGCAATAGAAGCCCCCTCAACAGCACGCTTAGGGGGGGCGACAAAGGCTTTCACTCACTAAATGAGAAGACTAACAAGTAAGATAAACATAAAAAAGAGACGAAAGACAAGAAATGTGACGAAAAAGCGGTTTTTATATATCGAAGCCCCCCTAGTAGCGCAGCGGCAGAACTTCCAAACATACGACTAGCGGTGCATATCATTTGTGTAATGATGCAGCAGTCGGGCAACAATCCCGACCTACGAATATAGTCACCACATCAGTATTTATATTACCTTTCAACTGTGTCAATGCCGGCCGCTGCAATTAGGACAATTCCACGATCGGTAACAGACACCACCAAGTAGCCGGTTCGTAGTTACTCGTTTAGGAACAGACCGAGTATGCTCAATGCTTAGGCTGAATCGGGGTGCTCAAAAATGGCAACAATTCTTCTATTGCCAATTTTTCCAGTGAAATTTTCCTGCCATTTCCTGGTACTTGGCAAAAGAGGGGAAGAAGAGGGAAAAAGCGGGGGAAAATGCCAAAAGTGGCTAAAAAGAGCAAAAAACGGCAAAAAATGAAAAATCTTCAGAAGCATCTTTTCATCTGTTCTGAATCAGAACTTCTGATCACCACGATAGAACCATTAAACCCAGATAAAAAAAGCGAACGTATTTTGCAGCACTGTGGCTAAGAACCACTCAACTCAAGAGAACTCAAGTCTTGATTAAACAAGTATATTCATGCACCAATGCATCATCAATTGGGTTGTTCAGGGAGCTGCATATCACTTGACTCAGAATCTATCAATCCCAAGCTCTTGCGGGTCTTGTATCGTAAGTAAACATCAGTGAATGTCTCTGCTTGAAGTCTGTTGACCCTGAGCAGCAATCATATAGATCTCAGGTAACCTGAGATCAATATGCCAGGTCCAGAACTAGGTGCCAACCTGAGTCAGGTTGGCACCTGGTAGTGGGAACAGTCAATAACTAAACGAATCGCTTCGCAATTTACGAACACGATGCATCGATCCTACTTCGTGACGAATTTCCCAGAGCTGAACGAACGTTCCAAGGCCGCAGTTCCGGCAGGAATTTGGCATAAGGTGCATTGAACAGCTGCAAGCGAGCTCGAAAGAGGTGCTGAGTCAGCACTACTGACCTAAAAGATTATCATATAATGATGGATGCAACCCGAGTTACCGAGCCCAGTTCAATCGGTACTGACCTCTATTCTGCTAGGAATGATTCCTAAGAAATCCATCACAAGATTGAGGGAATCTTGCAAACTTATGACTCTATGTTCTTCACTATATGCTCGCAGTAACTGCACTACATCTGCGAATTCACTCAACTCGACTGAGTATGTATACTCTGCAAATGCGCTGATCATCAGTACCTCAGTGATGTACTTCGTTCACTTCATGCTTATATTTTCTCGTAGAAGTGCATGGCATGCATACTTCTTGACAGTCAAAACAACAGATAAAGTCGACTGTGAGTCTCCACACGGTCGACATTGAGATCGTCTGCTCCGTTTGACAGAATATCTGAACTCAGCAGATTCGAGCTTCAGATGCGCCCGACATGAGAGTCACCATACAAGATTCTCAAGAGTGAAGCACTGGGGGAAAACCAGGTTGAGCGAACAAAAATACTGAATGACCAGGAGCCACAGACGAAACGCAAAGCAGCATCTAGCCACACTGGCGCACTAGTTGCAGACTAGTACGATTGAGATCTCTCTCTCTCTCTCTCTCGCTCGCAGCCGTCGTACGGCTAGGCGACTCCGAGCTACACCTAGTGCAGCAACGGAGTTTATGAGGTCAAGTATAGGGCTGACCAGACCGCAGAAGAAAAAAAAATACAGTAGGCTTGCGCCTATAATAGTTGCATTGATACCATTGCTACACAGCAGAACGTGCATTCATGCTCTTCATTGTGTATTTTTTTGCGCTTTTTTTTGTTTTTTTTTGCCTTTTTTTATCTTTTTTTTTCTTTTTTTTTATCTTTTTTTTCTTTTTTTTATCTTTTTTTTGCTTTTTTTTCTTTTTTTTTTATCTTTTTTTTACACCATATCATGCTTCAGCGGCATGTTACAGCCCAAACGGATCCTCCGCTCCCACAAAGTTCTATTTCTTGCTGTGCTCGTTTTAACGCCTGTCTCTATCATGTCGTGTTTGATCAACTCTAGCCACGACTGACGAGGCCTACCTGGGCGCCTCGAGAATCCATTGTGCACTCTCGGGTTCCACTCTAATAATCTCTTGGCCACGTTATCATCCGGTGATCTCATTAGATGTCCATACCATCTCAATCTTCTCGCACGGAGTTCATTCAAACATCCTGCTGAACGTGTACGAGCGCAGAGCTCCTTGGAAGACATCGTCGTCATCGGAGGTAACCGAATCACTTTCCTTAAGCATGTATTGTAGAACGTCTTATACATTTGTGTCTCCTCCTTATTAAGGGCCATAGTCTCCGATCCATAGAAGAGCGAAGCAAAGACGACGGACCTCATCACAACCATCTTACCTCGAATACCGATGTCGTGGGACTTCCAGATGTTGTGGAGCCGATGAAGGTTGGCCCCCGCGACTCGAATCCGATCACGTATTGCCTTCGCGTATCCAGCTTCACTAGATATTAAGACTCCCAGTTGCCGATACTCCGTAACCACTGCCACTCTGTTGTGCTCGCTGTCGTGTTGACAATTGATAAGTAGCCTCCTTGTCTTACATTCCGGTTCACCGATTCCCAAGCTGAGATTTGCTGGGGCAGCCTCCTCTTCTAACGCATCCAGTGCAATGTCACTCTCTTCTTGAGAGTTTGTTGGGACCGTAATATCATCAGCGAAGCATAGGCACCCGATAGGTTCTTGTAAGCTATACGATCTTTCAGAGAATCGAGTGTGTCGATGGGTGTAGTCATGCTCTCTGAGAAGGACGAAACCACGCTTTGCAGTTATTGTACTTCGTCTCAATATCATATCCAGTGATGTTATGAAGATAATGGGGCTCCATATATCGCCCTGCTTAACTCCTGATCCCAACTTTACTTCACAGGTCTTCCTATGAACTGTCAATGATGCCACTGCATCCGAATAGCTCTGCTCTATTATTCTCAAATATTTTGGGTGAATACCCGCCGCTTGTAGACAGTCCGTCATGAACTTCCTATCCAACTTATCGAATGCCTTCTTCCAGTCTGCCATCAGTAGGCAGAGGGGTCGATTATATGCTATGCATGCATCTCTCAGCAATTGCGTGGCATGTATGACTCCAACTGCAGACCGAAGTTTTCTGAATCCGCATTGTGAGTGGTGAATCCTTTCATCCAACTGGTCTCTGATCCTTCCCAATATAACCGCTGAGTAAATTTTCGCCGCCGCTACTTGTGCCATCACCGTTCGATAGGACATCACTGTGTCTGCCGCTTTCCGGCCCTTCTTGATGAGTGTCACTTCACTCGTTAGCCATTCAGTTGGCTGCTTTTCTGCCACGAAACATTTCTCACATATCTTATGGATCCATCGCTGCAAAACTGGGCTTTGTTTGAGAAGGTCTCCGCTGATCCCATCGATACCTGGGCCCTTGCCCCTCTTCAACCTAGCTGTAGCCTCGAAGACCTCGTTCGGGGAAGGTGGTGCCGGTGCCGGTTGAGGGTCCTCCTCGGGATCCCGATAGCCAACGGGTCTCCCTGTCTCTCTCGCTGGTACCCTCGGATTGTTGTAATCTGGTGGTGTGTACAGCTCTCTCATGTATGCTGCGAAGTCCTCGGCTTGTAGGATCCCCAGTATGGTATCACTCCTACCTTTAACTCCCAATCTTTTACGGAGAAGACTCCATATTGATCGGTGATCATGCATGGGGGTGTGCCTGATCTCTTCAACTGCTTGATGAATCCCTGCTCGTAATTCTTTTCTGCTCCCACGGCCGCTGGCCGGTGTTCTTCCGTAGCGGTTGTCTACTTCTCGTTCTTTTGCCAACTCGTAGCTTTGTCGCACACTCTCCTTGAAGTCATTCCATAGTAGGTCAATATCGCAGTCGTCTACCCGCTCATCAAGTGATCGCAATCCATTTCTCAACGCTGCCTCCATCTTTGTGATATTTGACGAGTCCTGTATTGGTCTATATATCGGTGATCCACTTCTGGCAGATACTTTCCTACCCAGATATTTCTTATTCACATGAAGTCCGAACCTTGCTGTCACCATCATATGATCAGTCTCGATGAAATTCGGGGTGATGATTTGCATCTCCTCTATCATATTCACTTGGTGCTTCCTCACCATGACTAAGTCAATGGGGTTGGCTTGTCTCCGTGTCGCTCCGGGTGGAGTCCACGTTCCCACTTCTTTAAGATGGTGGAACTTAGTTTGTTGGGGTACGCATAAGCTGTGGCCCTCAGTGATATTGTAAAGCAATCCCCAGTTGTATCCGGTGGCGTTGAAGTCTCCCAAGACAATCAGTAAGTCCCTCTGTGATACCTCACTAATTACACTGGACAGTGAGTCGGCAAAGTCTTCGAGTTCTTGTTTTGACCGAGAGGAGGTCTGCGCTGGCCAGTATACACCAATGATAGTGACGCGAATGAGTCTCGAGTAGAATCTCATAACCATAATCCTCTGTCCAATAACTTTGTGGCAAATCTGATTTCTCTTTGCCCTGAGAGAGATCACCGCCTTGACACCATCATTGTCTGCATTTAATATTGTTTTGCTCGCTATATTGGTAACGAGCATACAGTGAGTTTCGCAGAGTATCAGTATATCACAGCAATCTCCCTCAATCATTCTAGTGAGATTATCGAGCCGGAACCGTGACCTCGCTGATTGGACGTTGAGAGTACCAACCCGGAAGGTTGATCCACGCCCTAGTAACGTTTCTCTCTTCCCTTTAATACAATCGAACCTGTGAGATACATCATCATCCTCACTATTTGAGGCGTGTTTTTGGGGGTTTTTCGTGCATTCTTTTTTGTTGGGCCTATCCCCCCTCTTTTGTTTTTTCTTTTGATGTTCTTTTGAAACTTTAGGGCCTCTTTTCATTTCTTTTGTATTTCTTTTTGGAAAGAAATGACACGATTTATCGTAACTACACAATTCAATGTCAGAGTATTGCTGTGATACACGAAATGATACTGTAGGCTCATGATTCGGAGTCCGCATTGTACGTCTATAGGTCGTATCCCGTGACAGGGATGACTTTGCTACATTAGAAAGAGTGGGAGGCAGTGCTCCAGCAGATTCTATCATTAACGGACTATCTACATTACTATGATCTTCATTGGTTCTGATAGCTACGTAGTTACTACTAATAGTTAGTTGTGAAAAATCGAGTTGGATACGGCATGCGAGCTATGGGGTACTCGTTGGGCCAGGGTGGCTGAAATTTCCATTCTTTCTTTCATTCCTCCCTATTTTTCCTGCGGAGGGAAGGAAAAATAGAAATCTATTTTTCCTTCCGTTTGTGGATAGCGCGCGCCCGGAAGGTGCGCAGACCAAAAAGTACATTTTTTCGCGGAGACGTCTGGATTTCGTCAAAATCATTTCGATGATCGAGAACTGCGATTCTGGCCTCATCGCGATCAGCGACCTACTCTGATGCACGGATAGGTCGCCGGTTCTATTCTAGGCGACCGCCTTTTTAAAGCATCTTACACACTCGCATCACCGTGACAATCCGAGTAATTCGACTCGGGTTCAATTACTGGTACAAGCTTTTTCCAACTTTACCGATTCAGCCTAACCTCTCGAATTTCATACCAAATTACGAAAGTTCAAGATTGCAAGACGTTACTCGGGGTTTTGATTCAAAACTTTTGAATCAGCATCCCCCATGAGGGTCGCGGCGAAAAACCCCCGGTAATGGGTCTGCGCCGCGCAGACCCATTACCGGGGGTAAAAACGCGCAGACTGCGCGTTTTTACGTGTAAATTTGGCGTGATTAACGAGGAATTATCCATCTGCATCAGGTTCTGAGTACGTATAGTGATTTGCATCACGCGAGTTTGATCCACCATCGTGAATCAATACTGTTACTCAGAGATCAGGAATCAGCATCTTGAATCTTGCATACTATCCTGCGTAATATAATCTGACTCGCGTACTCAACATCACTGCCCCATTTTACTCACGCATCGGTATCAGTGGGTGAGTTTACTCAGGGGTAGTGAATCACTCCTAGTGATGCAAGCATCAGGATCCGCATACGGCCTCAGAAGGCACTGCCCTACAAAATTTGTAGGGCAGTTTGTAGTAAAACAGCTTGCTTCGAAGGAGGCGGCCGAAGGCCGCCCAGAAAAATAGGATCATTCTTTCCTTCGCAAGTTTCCTTACTTGCCTAATTTTCTGAAAAAAAAGAAATGAAAGAAAGAAAATCTATTTTTCCTTCCACCGGCCACCCTGCGTTGGGCGAACTCTTTTTTCAACAGAGCTTCTATATGGTCAATTCTCGATGATATAGTGGGCGAAAACCTCTCATATTGACCTACTCTCGGCTTACCCGGCCTCCACCATTTCATATTAATTCCGTGACATCGCAGTTTGCCGCCGTTCTCGCGCAAGAAGGTGCTAGCGACGTCGGGTGAGGAGAATTGTACACATATAGGCCTCGGCCTTGTAGTTTCACTCCTGTCTGGGTTATATGTACCAAGTCTTTTGGTGGTACGTATGTGGGGTGCCTCGTAGATCACTCCAGCAGCTTTCAGTGCATCTTCCACCTGAGTTCGGACCGTGGGCCTGCTACCAGTATCAGCTCCGTTGAGAGTGTTCGATGAATCATCCGGCTCGGCGACGCCAAAGATGACGACCCTTGAGTTGGACTTGTAGTCAAAGCTGGGCTCACTTCTCTCGATGCGAGCATGGGAGTTGGTGGTCATGATTCTCGGTGGCGATCTTGGGTTCTTGGTTGTTGGTCTCGCCTCCTGGTTGGGTGCTTGCTGTTTGTTCGACTGATTAGCCATGTTGTCGAGGAGCTTGTACATACTCTGCATCATGTTGGACTGCGCGTCAATTTTCCTGTCCAAGTTAGTGACACAGTCGTTGAGCTTATCAGTGATGGTATCCAAGCGCTCCTCGTTATTACTAATTAGAGTGTGCAGATCGGCCACGCTGATCTTCACTCTATCCTCCATACCCTTCATCTTGTTCTCCAGGAGCAGTAGGCAATCTTTCACACCAACAGGATTGCCGCTTTGGTCGTTCGTAACGGCCATGTCCTGTTTCATAGAGACGACGGCACTTAGCTCGGCGATCTGTTGTTGGAGGCGAGCGATGTCACTTTCGGTGACGGGCATAGGCAACGATGAACGAATCAACTAAGATCTTGAGCCAGATGGCTACTCAGCCCGACCTACGAATATAGTCACCACATCAGTATTTATATTACCTTTCAACTGTGTCAATGCCGGCCGCTGCAATTAGGACAATTCCACGATCGGCAACAGACACCACCAAGTAGCCGGTTCGTAGTTACCCGTTTAGGAACAGACCGAGTATGATCAATGCTTAGGCTGAATCGGGGTGCTCAAAAATGGCAACAATTCTTCCATTGCCAATTTTTCCAGCGAAATTTTCCTGCCATTTCCTGGTACTTGGCAAAAGAGGGGAAGAAGAGGGAAAAAGCGGGGGAAAATGCCAAAAGTGGCTAAAAAGAGCAAAAAACGGCAAAAAATGAAAAATCTTCAGAAGCATCTTTTCATCTGTTCTGATCACCACGATAGAACCATTAAACCCAGATAAAAAAAGCGAACGTATTTTGCAGCACTGTGGCTAAGAACCACTCAACTCAAGAGAACTCAAGTCTTGATTAAACAAGTATATTCATGCACCAATGCATCATCAATTGGGTTGTTCAGGGAGCTGCATATCACTTGACTCAGAATCTATCAATCCCAAGCTCTTGCGGGTCTTGTATCGTAAGTAAACATCAGTGAATGTCTCTGCTTGAAGTCTGTTGACCCTGAGCAGCAATCATATAGATCTCAGGTAACCTGAGATCAATATGCCAGGTCCAGAACTAGGTGCCAACCTGAGTCAGGTTGGCACCTGGTAGTTGGAACAGTCAATAACTAAACGAATCGCTTCGCAATTTACGAACACGATGCATCGATCCTACTTCGTGACGAATTTCCCAGAGCTGAACGAACGTTCCAAGGCCGCAGTTCCGGCAGGAATTTGGCATAAGGTGCATTGAACAGCTGCAAGCGAGCTCGAAAGAGGTGCTGAGTCAGCACTGCTGACCTAAAAGATTATCATATAATGATGGATGCAACCCGAGTTACCGAGCCCAGTTCAATCGGTACTGACCTCTATTCTGCTAGGAATGATTCCTAAGAAATCCATCACAAGATTGAGGGAATCTTGCAAACTTATGACTCTATGTTCTTCACTATATGCTCGCAGTAACTGCACTACATCTGCGAATTCACTCAACTCGACTGAGTATGTATACTCTGCAAATGCGCTGATCATCAGTACCTCAGTGATGTACTTCGTTCACTTCATGCTTATATTTTCTCGTAGAAGTGCATGGCATGCATACTTCTTGACAGTCAAAACAACAGATAAAGTCGACTGTGAGTCTCCACACGGTCGACATTGAGATCGTCTGCTCCGTTTGACAGAATATCTGAACTCAGCAGATCCGAGCTTCAGATGCGCCCGACATGAAAGTCACCATACAAGATTCTCAAGAGTGAAGCACTGGGGGAAAACCAGGTTGAGCGAACAAAAATACTGAATGACCAGGAGCCACAGACGAAACGCAAAGCAGCATCTAGCCACACTGGCGCACTAGTTGCAGGCTAGTACGATTGAGATGCGCTGAGAACTCATGAAGTTGATAGCATCAACTAAACTTGGCCTGGCCAAGTTAGCGAAGTTGGACACTTGCATTTCCTCAAGGTAAAACGAAAGGTATTAAGACCGTTAACACAAAGCTGAACTTCATTGGGCAGTCACGTCGTAGCAGGGGGAGAGGCTAAACTCTTTGGCCGAGCAGTGTGAGAAGTTCAGTAGACCCAATTTACAGACGATCATTGCCCTATGAGGTCAAAATTCTCTGTAGAATTTTTTTTCGGTGGAAACGCCTATTTTGCCAATTTTTGTCACTTTGCCATTTCCTCGCTTATTTTCCCTTTGCGGGAGCATCCTAGGCTGAATAGAACCTAGTGGGAGCTCAACTCCCGTAAAAGGTCGACCTTGTGGAGCTCAAAGTCCTCCAGTAGCGCATATTTCAAAACGGAATGTGAGATACGAACCGGTTGATCAGGTATAACCTCCTCTGCCGACAGATGGCAGAATTGCTTTGCGGAAGATGATACTGTGTTGAATCAACTCCAGATAAGGGTAAGGGTTCCACTCTCACATCGTCGTTCAAGCCCATTGACAAATGCCCGCCGCTTGCCAAGAGCTACGCTCTCCAAACCTCTTATGATAATGGCCTTATCACCTCTGCCTACCTGCTCAGTAGCCCACCATCCCATAGCCGCCTGATGATTGAGATTGAAACTATACCCTGTTTGTCAATTTACCCGGTGCATAATACAAATCTAGTGGTTGAGTATTCCTGTGATGCTGGTAGAGGGACATCTGAATCTCTTCTTGGGCGTGTCATCGTCAACCGTCCCGCAGCCAAGACTCTTGGACCAGGAGGCTGGAGACCGCAGCCAAGGAGGCTGTTGTTGCTTCATCACGATGTTTCGTATGCCTTTAGTAGGGCATATTTCAATAAGGAATGTGAGCTACGAGCCGGTAGATCAAGTACGGCCTTCTCCGTCGACGGATGGCAGAATTCCTCCGCGGAAGATGGCACATTGTTGATAGGACTTCCACTCGTTCCGCTTCGTTCAAACTCATCGAAAAATGCCCGCCGCTTACCAAGAACTACGCTCTCTAAACCTCTCGTCACCCCTGCCTCCCTGCTCAGTAGCCGAACATCCCGTAGACGGCGGATAATTGACGTTGGAATTATGCCCTGTTTGCCGAGCTGTTCGGCACGATTTGTGCTCGGCCTGAGCACAAGCCGGCCTAGACCAACTCGAAGTTGCAAGTGAAGTTCCAGTACCCGTTCTGTGTCGGGCACAGAACGGACACAGTGTGTCCCGCGCCGTGAGGATGAGAACGAAGCAATCGGGTGTTCCTGGTCCCCTGCGAGCAAGCATCACTGTACCCCTCAATCTCATCTTCAGTGGATCAATTTCTCACCCGAGTATCATACATGTGTTGTGGGACATTCCAGACTTGTTCCGCTTGTTAGTTGTTGGTGTTTGGCGGATGCGTAGTAACGTATAATATGTTACGTGTTGCTTGGCAACTTGGTGCTCAGTAACCTGTATGAACCATTCGCTTTTGTTACTACCCATGTCCCATACTTGAATCCCTAGTAGAACGCATTTCTCTGTCCTCGCGTTATGGTTGCACCCAGGTGGCCCACGCCAGTTTCGTGTCGATAAGGTTTTGCAAGGTTATACGCGTATATCGGTCTATACTGTACTCCACGGCTGACGCTGAAGCAGCTTCAGACGACAGACTGTCGTCGACAGTTCCGTGAATAACTGACGCAATGCCGCGGCCATTACCTCAGCCGAGAATGCAAAATGCTCAGCAGCGAAAATAAACCCCAGAGCTCCGCTGAAATCTCATTCAGTCCTAACGCGAAGCTCCCTTTTACCGTTACCCTTCTGGATTGATGACCTCGACTGATAAAGTTCTTATCACATGCTACATCTAGCTCTGCACAAGCTGCAGGCCCTCAAAGTAGCATTGAGGTTCCTGCTCGCAATCACATTTTGAAACCGCAGGCGATGGGTCATGAACTTGTACTGTTGATTTGTCTCAATGCTGAGTGGCGATCATCTCGTTTGTCCCTTGTCGATCGCAGCAGGATGGCTATAGAGACTATTAACGGGAACAAAGACTGCTTGTTGCTCTGTGATATGAAACGTTAATCGGTTCCTATTCGCTATATGAAATCAATCGTCACCATTAGAACCGCTGCCGTCACTACTTGAAGATGACCCATATCCTCCCAGAGCCGCACCGAGAGTAACAGCCGAGGGCGGAGCTAAAGGAATACAACACGTGCAGCTCATAAAAATATCCCCTCAGATAATCAGTCCTTGGAATCGAACCCACGACCTCAGACTCACCTTCCGGAGCAGTCGATGTGGCCTTGGCTTTCTTCTTCGCTTTGAACACCATGTGAGGCATCGCCGCTTTTCGTTTGGCTGCTGCCGCTTCTACTTCATCAGCAATGTGCACCGGAGGGGGACGCGGTTCCTAAAACAGAAATGCCATAATGAGCGGAGCGAAGCTTCAGAAATTCTCACCATTTCCTTTGATGACGAGCTTGACTTAGCTCGGTTCTCTCCGGTGGAGGTTCCCTCCTCATCATCATCAGATATCACTTCGATACGCTCCCATTCTAAATCACCCTTGAACACAGCCTCTGCTACTGCTGTATCTGCTGAATCAGATTATCTCATTGATACTCATCATTACATCTGTCAAGATCGGGGACGGAGAGTTCTCTAGTAGTAAACTCTTCGATATAGAATCTATACCGCTCTTACAAGACTTTGTACTATTGGCTCATCTCGTGACCATAAGCATGAGATCCAAATACTGTAGAGTTACCACTACCATTCACGATACTCCAGCTACTAGGAATACTTCATAGATACACGAAATAACACATCTTGAGTTCCTAGTTGAGCTGACCTCCATCATTAAGTTTTTCCTCTTGTTCATCCTCCCCTTCCTTCTTCACACCATCACCACCGCTTCCTTCTTCCTTCTTCTCACCCTTCATCACTAACGAACTGCTACCTCCAGAAACGTCTCCATCAAACAGCTTATCCAACGCCGATGAGATCAACTGATCACGCTGAGCTTGCCTGACATCAAAAAAATTTCCCAATCCCCAACCCCTTCGAGCTGTTTCTCAGGGGGGTCGCACGGAAAATTCTTGCAATCACTATACACTCCAACACGATCAGTTCAGATAGGAGCACACGCTCCTGCCAGAATTCGGTCGCTCCCTTGGGTTCTTTCCTCCTGTGTTAATATGTATGGTAAGGCCCTGACGGCTACATCAGAAGCCCTACGAGTTCACTATATGATTGTTTTTATCGTTTTCCATTCATCAATGGAAAAACTAGACTACGGAAATTTCAATGTAACTTATTTCTTGATTTTCCGAACAGTATTGGGTTCAATGGTGTAGCTAATCATCATCGATGCTTCACCAACTACTACAATGTCGGTCCAAAACCTCCCGGATCGGATGTTGTCCGTGACAGAGGACATGTGTAAGCTTTGCACGACATGCGTATTAATGTGATATGCAGATGTAAAACACGTGTAATACTTCTCAAGATTAATGAGAATCGATCTGGAGCGATATGGCACAGACAATGCATACGTTGCTTTGAATATGAGATGCGCTATAAGTAATCTTTCGAGACTACGATTGCGAGAAATTGTTCCGGAATACAAAACACACATTCTTCGCATTTGCATATCAAAGTGACACGCACTGCATCGCGAAGCATTAACTTCGGAATTGCCCACATCGATAAGTATACTGACGACTCTCCCTGATGATACTGTATTTTCAGTGGAAGTCGTATTAATATTATTATCGTCATTAACGCTCCGAGTACATTCCCCATCACCCTACCTCCGATTCACAGCCTTCAGCTCATCCAACTCATCTAAACGTCGCATCTCCTCTGCAGTATCATATATCCTATTCTCCATTGCTTTCGTTTCCGATTCTACAACAACATCAACAACAACCCATCGCCCCAATGATTCCCATACCATTTTCCTCTCCAGTTTTACGATGGGACACTTCCGCTTCTGCGAAATCGGCATCCTTGAATCCCTCATATCTGACAAGTCGCTTAAATACCCTTCGCCACTTATCATGGAATATTCATTCGACCACTGTGGCTGGAGAAAATACGCACACGATCAACTGCATGTGGCGGTCGTAATATAATTCTTATATAAACTTCTGAGATCAGCTTATGAGAGCTCATGTATATTCCAACACCGCATCGGACAGCACCAGTGGGCGCCAATGATAAAAGTAATACTCACGTTCTCGTCCCGCCGGTTTCCAAGACATAGTCAGAATGCTCAGGGTCAGTGCGGAATGAGAATTCGCCTAACACAACGTCCCAAACAGAATTCGAGGATTCACTTACCTAAACAATGTTTGCATTTACCGTAAAATCGGTACACGTTGAGCCCCAATGAACTCTTCTCTGGCAACTTCTGGCACCTATAGAAACGGAGTCTGAAGGGATCGAACCGGAGACCTTCCGCTTGCCTGCTATTGAACTTGGTGGCGATATACAGATACTCTCCACAGTGACTACAACACATCGAGAACGGCAGCATCATTCGGATGTTCATGCACTTCGGACCTGTTCACACTCAGTGCTGGAATATATGCTTGCTTTCTTCGGCAGAGCTCAGGAAGGACATTCCTCACAACATGATGGGAACTTACATACGGTATTTCTCTGCGATATTCTCAGATTTTTCATATTGTCATCAACACATGAAGTTGACCACGTGCATATTTTCCCACATTGTCATAATGCTGGAATATATGTCCGCTTTCCTCAGCTGAGTTCACGAGTTCCCCCACTAATTATAAAAGTTCACACACGATTCGGGATAAAAATATACAGAAACCAATAAGAAGATCCCAAAATTTCTCTACTGTCACCAACATATGTAGTTGACTACTTCACATTTACTACTAGTATTAGTACTACTACTGGTATTAGTACTACTACTAGTATTAGTACTACTACTAGTATAAGTACTATTACTACTACTACTACTACTACTACTACTACTACTACTACTACTACTACTACTACTACTACTACTACTACTACTACCTCGTTGCTCAACCCTAGGCTTCTTGACCATCCTCATAGGCAACAGCTTCGACGGGTCGAAGTCGGGTGGGTAATACTTATTCATCACCTTACGCTCCGTCATCTTGTCGATAGGACACCTCTCTGCTCTCTGCCAATTCGAAAATTAACTAAGGTCAAGTTCCTCCCCACCGGCTCACGTAAATTTCTCTGTAAAGAACTTGGAAGTACTTCTAATATTAATTCAAGTTTATGCTATCATAACAACACTGCGATAATTATATAGTACAGTATCATATACTGCCAACAGTTATAACATCACTCGCGACAACATAATTCCTCTTCTAGAGCGGCTGCGGCGCCCTTCGAACCAGGCGTAGTTGACAGTATTAGGGTATAGCCGCCGTTTGGGAAGAACTCTGACGATTTACCAGTAGTCGATGACGCTACCTATCGCGATTTGCCACTGTAGTGACAGCGAATGAGGAGTCCCCCAAACCCATTATCATAACAATGACAACATGATTCGTGATAATTATGGTATGAAATATTCTTATAGATTAACCACGCGACTAAAATAATCCTCAACATCGTCGTCACCGACAGCTTTAACACAAGCAATAACCAAGCAGAAACATTAGTATCATCACCCACTGTCCTCAATCCTATCCAACACTTCTCGAAGGTCCCTCGGCAGCGGCACCTCTACACCGTATCGATGGCGGGCACTATACAGATCATACCACTCCAGTGTGTGACAATGCAGAAAAATTCTTCCTATCCCAAAATCCTCGATTTTACTTTCCGAATTATACCACGGATCTCCCACAAGAGGATGGCCCATGGACGCCATATGCACTCGAATTTGATGCTTTCTACCACTCAGTAAGCGACACTCCACCAGAGACACTCCGGCCTCCTCGAACTCCCTTCTCACCAAATACTCAGTTACTGCAGGTTTTCCATCTTCTGAAACTACACACCAAGTTTCCAAATTTTCAATTCGGGCCTCCACATTTCCCTTTTTTTCCATCAGAATTCCCTCTACCAAACACCAGTATTTCTTCACCACCAAGCCAGCCTGCTGTTGCAACGCCAATACCGCCTCCTCCCCTCCCGAGACCGTTCCCATCAGCGGCCCGGACGTCCCGAAATCTATTCTGTGCGCGAGTACCAAAGATTCTCCCAAGAAGCTCTGTGTCATTTCAGTGGTCCACGCATTAGGTTTATATACAATACTGACTCCCCCAAGATCGCTATATACCACCAGTGGCTCTGTCGCATTATCAACAACCTCATTTGGAATTTTTCGTACCACACCACAGTGAACTTCCCGAAGTGGCATCCTAACTAGGTGTTGAATCATCAACGTATGCAGCCATCGATAAAGCTCGAGATTCATCACCCTCGTCCAGTGCAATCCGTACGCAACACTATTCACTTCTAAACGGTTCGTTGGTACCCAACCACTACTTCTCAATTTCTCCGCAAGTTTCAAGGCGAGCCCTCCCAAAGCCTCCGGCCCGTCAACTCTAGCGATCGCCCACATCACTTGAGGGATATCCGCAGGTAACAGCCTCTCCGATAAAACTTCATAGTGTTCCTTGACCGCGCGCCACAAAATTCCCCCACCCCCCGTAGCCTGCCCAGCCGACCATAACAGTGTTGCTATATTCCTCGAGTCGTTCATCAGTCCACTCGCTCTCGGGACCAAGGCGAGGTCAAAGCGGCCAAGTCTACCCAAATTGAATAAACATATACTCCAATCTTGTTCATTCATACCAGAAGGCCCGACCCCGGAGACCCACTCCGCGAACAAGTCGACCAGCTTCCCCTCATATGAGAACCTCCCCAGTGCCCAAAGACAAAGACTAACATCGCGACCGTTCCAAGTGTCATCCACGACGCACAGACGATCCTCGAGGGCGTCCATAAGACACCCCCTCTCAAATTTCCCCCGGGCCACTCCAACCAGCAGAGCCGCCACGCGCTGCAGATCTAGGGAGCTCGCAGACAACCGAATCAGCCGCACCGAGTGATTTATAAAAGGCTGCGCTACTTCCCGAGATGATCCCAGCGTTCCCAAGGCCCAGATGAGATTTGCGGCTGATCGGAAATCCAACACCCTCACTGGTAGGGATAGGCAAACCTTCAAAGTGAGCCGACTGTCCGGTATAAGACTACCAGGATTCAACTGAGCGAATCTTCGCAGTGCGGTGATCCAATGTATGTGCTCAAAAAATGCTGTTTTTTCGTGAAGTATTCTTCCTAACATTTCCACTTCCTGACACCCACTAATTTCCATCAGCAGATTCCGACTGGCCACTCGTTTAGTAGAATTTGTATGGATAAGACGAGAAGCGATGCTTCGACCACTACATTTAAAAATCATACTACAAATAAACAAATATTCCCACGCAGTGTTGGGGGGAATTGTTCTCTCCTTCCTCACCTGAGCTTACTAGGTATTACAAATGCGCAGTTTTTCGATAAAAAATTTCATTTATTTTCTCACCTACATATGCTATTGACAATGTGCTCATTTTCCCACTACCGTGATCAACCCACTTCAACTCAAAATCGATCAATACAGACTGCATCGTATTAATCTTCAGCAACCTTCTCAGCGAGTGGGGACGTCACCGCTGTTGGTGATACTCTATCCACTACATTTAGTGTTGAAATATCAACAGGCCGTGCTGGAGTGAAACCACGCACCAAAGCGAGTGCAGCAAACAAGCCGCTGAGACCACGAAATACCCGACCTGCAGAGAAACTCCTCATAAAAATTTGACATTCTCCCACTGGAATATATAAGTTTTTTTCCTTCAGAAATTTTATAATTAATTTCATGCCTCACAAAATGTTGAGTACAAATGCACGGAAACACTCCTCGAAATTTCTTGGCTATCAACAATACGCGAAGTCGATCATGTGCGTATTTCCCACACTGCTCACACTGAGAATTTCGAAACCTCGTGAGGCCTCAGGAAACCCCCGGAACGAACCCCAACGGCATCACTTTTCTCCAGTGCATATATCTATTAAAACTTCATAGCAATACATTGGAGTTTCGCCACCCTAGTGATATGAAAAACACTAGGCAGAAACATATTTCACGACTACTACATGCCGCAAATAGCGCCTAGTTTTTCACCGAGTTTTACGACGCCACTTCGCGTAAAACGGGTTGTTGTGAAACTCCATTGATAGTATTTCCTCACATTCCAACCAAAAAGCCGTGAAATAAATTCGCATTTTTTCCGTCAAATTTCCAATGATTAACACCAACAATTCCACAAACATTTTCCATCATGCTTACGTCCAGCGCCGACACTCCTCTTCGCCTCTGCTAAACAATAGGCCGATGCCGCGGTGAAGGTCACAAATCCAACCTGGAAGGGCAACAACGAATATTTTGATAATATGCAAATGTAAAAAATATGTGTTTTCTATTACGGAACAACTTGTCGGTATCATAATCTCGAAAAGTAACTCAATACATGTTCATAGCAATGTTTATATAATGGAGTTTCACCCTAGTCATATAAGAAACACTAGTGAAAAACATATTTTACTTCGTGGAAAACACTCGTCGTGTTATCGGTATACTTCCTGTAATTCACATGGAGTATTACTACGCCACTTCACGTTAAGCGGGTTGTTGTGAAACTCCAATGAACAACAAAGTCGTTCGTTTTTTCAATTGAGATTCACCACCCTAGTGATATGAGAAACACTAGTGGAAAATATATTTCACAATTCACTTCGTGTAAAACACTCGGTCGCGGAAACATATACTTCCTGTAATTCACATGGAGTATTACTACGCCACTTCACGTTAAACTCCATTGTTCATGCGATATAAGTCGTTTCAGATCGATTCTCATAAAATAACACAATTTTTCACATACCACATTTCCACGCACTCTGCAAACCCGAAGACCTCACCATCCTGCACGTATAACAATCGCCTCCGTTATCATTCACCACAGCCACTTCCTTCTCAGTAAAGGTAACAGGCGAATGCCTCATGCCCCCCGCGGCATCCCTATACCACCCCCCAACTTTGTTAGTGACACTCGACTCGGCTGTTGAGGAAGAGGATGGTCTCAAGAAGGAGAGTACATCCTGAAATAACACCTTGAGTCGTGTAGATTGTACAAAGAGACGAAGAAATGAAATTTGGACTGTTTTTAACAGTCGCTAGTTCCATTCCCGGTGAGGGCGTTTTCGGAGGGCTTCCTCACCGTAATGGTGCAGAACAGTTTCGGTTAATTCGCGACACGATCAAAATTAATATTTTCCGCTGGAGATACGAGCAACGCTCTTCCGAAGGATATGCGTGGACATTGTCGTTAAAAGAGAATTGATCGATCGGACGCAGTATTGGTATTCACTGCAGCAGTCCCAAACAGCAGTGTTGGAGTACGAATGTATGCCTTCTCAGCTGAGCTCACAAGTTTCCAGAGCTAATAATAGGCGTTTATATATGAATTCGGGTAGAAGTGTACAGAAACCAACAATAATTTCCCATCAGAATTTTCTGATGCTGCAGACTTACACCCCGACAGAAAGAACAATTAGCAGCAAGCTTCTCCTTCATTTCATCAGCCTTCACCGACATCCCCTGGTACAACCCTTCGATATAATGTATAACCATTAACAGAAATTAATAATGATATGCTAAAACCATCCATAGACGAATACTCGCTGAATTTCCGCAT
This sequence comes from Perkinsus marinus ATCC 50983, assembly GCF_000006405.1. Lineage (NCBI taxonomy): Eukaryota > Perkinsozoa > Perkinsida > Perkinsidae > Perkinsus > Perkinsus marinus. The sequence continues at coordinate 18,132 of NW_003210318.1, read as the reverse complement.
ATTTTCTAGACTCCCCCTAGGAGTAATCTCGTAGCAACTAAGGGCCACATGGACCCCCCTCCAGTAGGCATCAGGGTGAATTCCCGACTTGCCCACCAGAGACGTTGCTAGATGTAAAATAATAGAGAATAATACGAATAAAAGCGCCTATAGTTTTACAATGGAGTTTCACCCGTTTTACGTGAAGTGGCGTCGTAAAACTCGGTGAAAAACGCGTGATATGCAGTAGTCGTTAAGTATGTTTTTCACTAGTGTTTTTCATATCACTAGGATGAAACTTCAGTATTAAAAATATAGATGAATATTTACTGTAGCTATAATGAGTTTATAAATTATTAATAAATTGTATTTCTGCAGTGATAAGAGGCGACCTAATCAAGAGAACACGCGGAGATCAGACCTTCAAATCTTCGAAAGCCCACAGTTACAACTCATAGCAACTCCGTCCTTGTTGCCTACCCAAACAAATTATCAATTCGAATTCAATTTTTATCAATTAAATAAAACAACAATTTATCAGCAACACTCAACTACATAAAACCAGACGCCGAATCGAACCAATAATTTATAATCCCCCACCCAAATTCATGATACTTTCTCTATATGGTACTTCCTCACTAACCCATCACTATAACTCACAGCATCCATACAGTCATATTCAGCGAAACGGTTAGCACAGTCGACTATCCACCAACCAACCCAGGTTCAATTCTCGGGTCAGTCACCCTCGAACAAACATATCGGATAGAAAAATTACTCAACTCTCAACAACAAAAAACAACAGCGAATGCCTGTAAACAAGGCAGATGCCAAACAATCGATCATCTGGGCGCGCGCGATTTACATACTGCCATACTGCGGTCCTCCACCTCCTTCTGGGACAGTCCACTGTATGAAATGCCCAGGCGTTTTGATACTGCAAGTTTTACAGTGAATACAATTCTGTGCATGGATGGTGAGCTTCCCTTCATCGTCGTATTCATACACTTTAGCTGGGCAGAATCTTTGCTCGGGACCGTCGTATTGGGCAAAGGAAACCTACAATAGAGTTCCACGGCCACCCTAGTGATATGTAAAACACTAGTGAAAAACACATTTCACGACTACTGCATATCACCACGAATATCGCCTAGTTTTTCACCGAGTTTTACGACGCCACTTCACGTAAAACGGACTGTTATGAAACTTCAATGAAGAACCAAGACGGTTCCTGAGTAGTACCTCACATTACATATCTTGAGGCGATCGCACAAAAATGGACATAACAATACTATATATTATACTATATAATATAATACTATAATATATATATTTCCTTACTAATTGTAACCCGAATTTACACCTCGCTACTACTACCTCTTTCGGAAACTTTTCCATTCCAGGTTTGATCTTCAAATGGGAAGGTTGATCAGCCTCGTGGTCCACCCCTGTCAACGGCAGCTGGTCTGTCAAGTCGAATGTCAGTTTACCTACAAGCAACCATTATTACTCAATCGAGTTTCACAACAACCCGTTTTACGCGAAGTGGTGCAAAACTCCGTGAAAAACTAGGCGATATTCGCGGTGATATGCAGTAGTCGCGAGATACATTTTTCACTAGTGTTTTTCATATCACTAGGGTGGTGAAACTCTAATACAGTCTACTTCATCAATTTCCTCATGTGCGAGCTTCTAGTGTTGGAGTATTAATACATGTTCACCTTCCTCAGCTCAGGTCGTCAGTTTTCACACTAATTCGACCACACTCAACGAATCAATGAGAATCTCCCCAGATTTCCACACAATTTTCAATATTCCTCCACACTACTACATCCAACATAACTCAGTCAGTCATGCACTTTAACTTACGACAGACTTGTCCATTCGTTTAGAGGTTAATGGACAATTACCATCATCTTTTTCATTGGTGTAATTCCACTTTTGCACTTTTCCACGACAGTCAATTTCCTTCAAATTTTCACTCTGCGAGATACCACAATTCCTCCCCACTACCATCAGCTTAGGATAGTCTATAGCTTTGCATTTCTTCTCTTACGCGTTCTAGCAGCATCATCCTTATACCACTATAATAAAAATGCAGCGGAGCGAAGCAACTATATCAACTACTACTACTACTACTACTACTACTACTACTACTACTACTACTACTACTACTACTACTACTACTACTACTACTTTTACTACTACTACTACTACTTGAACGTCCATGGCTCTCTCCCTTTACTGAGCAACCAGAAAGCGCCATACCCCAGCCCCGAGAACAAGCCCGTCTTAAACGCTGGATGAATATTACGTACACTCTAAAAACTTGCATATCATCAAATTGGCAAGAACTATATTACATATAGCTCTTTATACACCCAACTGTCCTTCATCGCATGTTCATATCTAGACGACACATGACCAGGTTTTGCTCCATCACTAATGTCAGCAACAGCCGACTCTGCAGCCAGCATCCCCGTCTTCATCGCAGTATGCGTCCCCTGAAATAAAAACAAAATTAACTTTCCAATTTTCGCACACATCACAGAAATTTTCCAAAAAAATTGACCAAAAATTCTTTCAATTTCGTTATTATTAAATTGGTACCAATCCAGCTGCATATCATAAATCATCCACCGACAATATCACCAATAACCTCAAATAAAAGGTAGCAGCAATTTCAATCTTTTCCTATCAGATCGTCACTCTGCGAAGGAAGATTCTCATGTCTCAGCAATGCCGCAATAGACTTTCTTTACATCTACATCTCTTCAAATGATAGTTTTATTCAACAACTACATACAGTATGAACGAGTTTTTCTAACAAATATTCATAGCTATTCGCGACCACTAGCATAGTCGCATAGGCTACCTATATAGTGTTCATATCCTTTATCATAGACACACATGCAATAAAGTATAGAGCAGTATATCACTTCAAACTATCATTCGCAGACTATATAAAGCATACTACATGATAGTACTTCATCTAGTATACTCCACCTATCTATCTGTATACTACACTACCATACCGAACAAAATTCTTATTATATTATAGTTGCATAGTCTACCTATATAGTGTTCATATCCTCATCATAGACACACATGCAATGAACAACAATAAGATCGCCCTATATTACCTTAATCTTGAGAACGTTAAGGAAGCCCGCAGCATCACCAACCAACATACCACCGGGGAAGGCCACCGAAGGTAGTGCTTGATAACCACCTGCATACCACTCCAATTACAACTCACGCTAATATTCATAACTACGATATAGAACTAAATATGTAGTGAAGTTTCACCCTAGTGATATGAAAAACACTGATGAAAAACATATTTCACGACTAATGCATATCACCGCGAATATCGCCTCGTTTTTCACCGAGTTTTTACGCCACTTCACGTAAAACGGGGCGTAAAACATAACTACTATTGCTGATATTTATAAATAAACTCCATCTTAAAAAACCAGATTGAGTTCTCGGAGTTTCACCACCCTAGTGATTTGAAGAACATCACCAACCACTGGTGCATATCGCTTAGTTTATCACAGAGTATTACGTCACTTCCCCACGTTACCAGTATTAATAACTCTTGCTCCATATCCAACACATTTGCCCCCTTCTAACAGGTGTCTCAGCATATCATGAGTTTTATACCTATTTCGTGGCACGTGACACTATTTCCCAATCACCTAATACCACTACTTTTGCAACTCCATATATGGCGACATATTAGTATTAGTATATCCAAGACCCGTTACGTATCCCAGATGAACCAGATTGTCTAAGAAAATATATTTTCAAAAATAGAGCCAGTGTCACCGCCGTGTCACCATTCATATGATATATGAATCCGCCCCCATACGACATGTAGTCCATAGGGAAGCCAACGGTGTGTGTCACATGGCCTGGATCGCTGACCTGACAAAAATTTTTTTTCAACAACGCAGTGTATATGCCAGCTTTCCTTAGTATTACTACGCCACTTCACGTTGAACGGATTGTTGTGAAACTCCAATGAACAACAAAGTCGTTCATTTTTTCGAATGAGGTTCACCACCCTAGTGATATGAAAAAAAACCAGTGAAAAATATATTCCACGACTACTGCATATCACCGCGAATATCGCCTAGTTTTACATCACTTCACGTAAAACAGGTTGTTGTTAAACTCCAATTATCAAAAAACTACCTCAGGGCTGACCTTCCATACTTCTTTTACACCAAGACTGAATTTAGAAGGGCATCTCCCCGCGTTAAGGTTATACCGTTTAGCCACCTCCAACGATAAGGAGCCCCTAGCACCTTCAGCAAGGATGATCTGTTTACCTAGAAAAAAGAGAAAAACTATAACCTAATATTCCCAGAGAGATTCCCAGCAATACTCTATTTTATTCGTGCTTGCAACGATCGCTGGTTCGATTCCCGGTACAGGCATTTTTCTAGCAATTTCCATTCACTTACTCTTGCTAACACACGACATGACACTGGAGTTTCACCACCCTAGTGATATGAAAACCAACACTAGTGAAATATATACTGCATATCACCGCGAATATCGCCTAGTTTTTCACAGAGTATTACTACGCCACTTCGCATAAAACGGGTTATGAAACTCCAATAATATATGTATGCTATATATCATATTCCGAAATCCTCAGATAAACTTTTAAGCTCTGCTTCCCATCCAACCTCACCGTATATTTTAACCCCCTGTTCATAGTTAGCTTTTTGATGACCATCTTTTGCCACGCCTTGGTCGCGGATCTTCACCGCTACCATTCGCCCTTTATTATCAACAATGATGTCTTCCGAAACAGCAAATCCAGGATAGATTTCAACGCCTAAAAAGGAATACTACGCGAGCTCAGGATCGGGTTCAATTCCCGGGACGGACTTTTTCGGCCATTTTCACATCACGTCACGAAAAGTAGTGATAATATATCACTATATTAATAATTTACTAATTAATAATTAACTAATATTATAATAATTGATAATTATTTGCAGTTTTTTCGGACGATATGCATCTCAAGTGGTGCCGTCGTAGAGAAATACTCGAACAAGCGCTGCATAACAGTGTGTGGTCCGACTCTAATAGTGAAAAATGATCAACTTCATTTCTACCACATTACAAATTGCAATACCAAAATTTCCTCACAATTCCCACATTGTCATCAACGCCTTTTCACCATATACATATTCCATACCATATTCCACCACTTTTTCACCACCTTGTCACCATATTGTCATCACCGACCATATGCATATCCCCCTCCCCACACAGCCTACCAGATTCCTCAGCCTTTTCTCCCAACCAACGGCACATATCGCCGAGTGAAATAATATAATTTCCAGCATTGCTCATCGCAGAGGGCAAATACGGTGATTTTATTGCATATTTAGCCGTGGGGAGGTATACAAAATCATCTCGAGAAACTGGCGTTTGTGACCAACTGGGTTTCTCCTGGAAAAAACACGCTTTTTACACTAGTGGAGTTTCACCTGTGATATGAAAAACACTAGTGAAAAACATATTACACGACTATTGCAAGGCGCGAATATCGCGTTTTTTACGGAGTTTTACGCCACTTCATATAAAACGTGTGAATCTCCATTATGTGAAAGAAATCGTCAAATAAAATAAAAACATTTATTTTTTCATATCACGGGTGATTCGTTTTTATGATATGAAAAATAAACACTGGTGAAAAACATATTTCGAAAAACGCCTGTGAGCAGTGAATAACGCGTGAAACACGTGAAGTTTTCCACCTAATATGAGATGCTTTGTCCGCTGTATTTTCAATTCACTTCATATCGCGAATATCACATTTTTCACATGGAGTATAACTCCACTTCACGTAAAACGGGCGAAACTCCAGTGTTGGAGTATGAATATTTGTTCGCTCTCCTCAGCTAAGCTCAAAATTTATAAAAGTTTACCCACGAATTCGGGTACAAGTGTACAGAAACCAACAAAAACTTTCACAAAATTCCCTCCCAGAATTTTCATATTGTCACCAACACACGTAGTTGACCATATGCATATTTTTCCACTAGGGATTTTCCTCACTAACAATAGAAATTTATACACGAATTCGGGTAGAAGTGTACAAAAACAGCAACAGTAATTTTTCCAAAATTTTCTCACTAGTAGACCATCCGCATACTCTCCCCCCACACTGCTTACTTGTCGCCAATCCGGAAGGAGTTCATCCAGTGCTGTTGGTTGAAATACATTTCCAGATAAAATGTGAGCGCCAATTTCAGAGCCTTTTTCCAACACGCATACCGA
>NW_003210318.1:5856-11747 GCF_000006405.1 Perkinsus marinus ATCC 50983 | reverse complement strand
TTTTCACATTTGCATATAATATTGCCAGACACAGTAATAGCCATCAAGTCGTAACAACAGTTTTTACACCCGAAAAAAACGCCATTCTCTCCAAGTGTAAGAGTGGCCATTCGAAACTTCAACTATTGTAATATAACTAAATGTTAAGTTATAACAACATGTTCAACAGCACCAGTCGTCTAGAGAGGAGGAATAGGCGTGCAAGTGCAGCTTTTTCAGCAAATGCGAGTATCAAGTAAATTTTTTCTTCATATATATATCTACAATGTAAGATAGGACAGCAGTTTCTCAACCCAAAAAAGGTAATCGGACGATGGTGTAATTCCATTCGAATAAGACTTATCACCGCCGCATAGGCGAGTCCGAGTTATTACTTGTTTAGCTCGTATTGCTGCTGAGAGGCCAGCCGGACCGCCACCAACTACAACTAGATCATACTCCAGGGAATCTTCCGAGGCACTGAAAAGAGAACAAGTTGTCTCTATGGTGGTTTGTTGGCTATAATGGAGTTTCACCCCTGTGAAAAAATATACTTCACAATTCACTTCGTGGAAAACACTCGTCGTGTTATCGGTATACTTCCTGTGATTCACATGGAGTATTACTACGCCACTTCACGTTAAACGGGTTGCTGTGAAACTCCAATGAACAACAAAGTCGTTCATTTTTTCGAATGAGATTCACCCAAGTGATATGTAAAACACTAGTGAAAAATATATATTTCACTCGACTACTGCATATCACCGCGAATATCGCCTAGCTTTTCACCGAGTATTACCCCACTTGACGTAAACGGACTGTGAAACTCCAAAACCATACTAATATTATACATACATTATAGTGAAATTATATTTTATCATAAATATTTATCTTTATTTTTTAATATTGGAATTTCGCGGCCTGTAGCAGTCGTGTTTTTCACCGGTGTTTTCCATATCACTAGGGTGAAACTCCAATGAACAATTTCAGTTAATTCTTATAATTAGTTTTAGTAGTAAAATAGTTCTATATAGACGGTAGTTCCGTAGTGAACTTGATAAAATGGGAATAGTGCGCGTAGGAACAATCGGAAAATTTTGAAAATCATCACCACATTTTAGATTCGTACGAATCTAAGTGAATACAACATGCATCTATTTGAAATTAACCATATGTATAGTTCGAAACGGAAAGAGGTCGTCACTACTAAACGCCGACCACAACATCTCGTCAAACACGAGAGTAGTATATGGATATTGTTCGAATACCTACCTCGAGAAGAAGCGTATTCCCTGGCGTAATGGGCAAGGGCGGCAGCAGGAGGAGGGGGCGAATGCTGATGCAGAGAGTGTTCGTAATGCGCTGTGGCGAATCATCTAGAAAAGGTGCTCGCTGGAGAATAAAGCTCTTAATAGTGATGATATAATTGGACTTGAATATAAGCAATATTTATGATACTTTTTTGCAATGAAAAAGTTTCTAAAAGACAGGTTATGGACAATATGATTCCTATCACACAATTTGGTAATTGTGTCGAGGGGCTCAAACTATTGAGTGGAATTTCACAACAACCCGTTTTACGTGAAGTGGCGTAGTAATACTCGGTGAAAAACTGGGCGATATTCGCGGTGATATGCAGTAGTCGTGAAATATATTTTTCATTAGTTATTATTATTAATACTTTCATGTTACTCGACTATAATCGTGCGTCATAATTTCACATTTTCGGATCTCTTCCACAAATTCTAATTACATATTCTTATACTTTCAGCTTCTCACTTATTAATTCTAAACACCTCCCAACACTCCAATTGTACTCTTTACTTCAAAGCATTCCTAAACCTACATCGTGCGTAATTTCGTCACGTTTTCTTGCACTTCTTGCAAGTAGACAATTTGTGTATTACTCGTGCAAACTTACAACCATTTGGCGGTGGTCGCATATGTACAGTTGTACCCAAACTATACCTACAACGCTTACCGAGCTACTATCTGCTACGTCAGATCAGGGTTGTTCAAATCTGTTATCTTTCATGTAGACGGTTAACACAAGAAGATGTGAGTGATGAGTGTTACAACGTAATTAACTTCCATGGACAGGCACGATTTATGCAAATTGCATAAAGGCGAACGAAAGAATCGCAAAAGAATCGGGTGAAATTCTTTCCGTTGAAATTGGGCATAATATGAGTCGTTTCTCTCTACTTATAATCTGACGGTCAATATAAATATGTGGCATAGATTATTACAGCGGTATATATTCTGCCACCTGTACAACAACTTGATATTCCTAGGATCATATCGCGAGCTACTTGAGGAAGAAATTGGCAAATGCTAAGCAGTGAAGGAACCGAATGGGCCCGTCGTTCGTTTTTACGATTTTTCAATCAGAAAGTTTCATTTGGGAATAACGCTACGGGGCACTACCTTGTTGAAAGGTCATCAGAATTTAGGGTGCTTTCTCATGCGGAAGTCACCTTTCCCGATGGCCTTTCAATGAAAGGCTTTCATATGGATCCTGATCTCGACCCTAGGGACGCTTATACGATGGAGAAGCGACTACCACTTCTCCAATGTTAACTTCTAGGAAGTTTCTATTGAAGGGTTTTTCCGTAAGCTTTTAGTTTAGGAGTCGTATAATGTACCTCTTTCCACAGTATCGTTGTTAAGCTATAGCTTCCTTTACTATGCCTTCTACCACTCCAGCAACTGAGTCACCAGTACCCACGATTGATGTGCAGCAGAATGCTTCCCTCGAGGCGGCTCTCGATAAGCCACCTTTCCGCCTTATATTAGTCGACTTAACTGACAAGGTACGTAATATGAATTTTTGGTGGTTTGGATGCTGGTTCTAATTTTCAGAATATCGCTCAAGTGAAACTACTGAATGAGCTCACTTTCCCCGTTCGTTACGGCGAGCACTTCTATGAAGGTTTACTCAAGTTCAAGGATAACGGAGGATTTGTGAAACTCGCGTATATGTGCGACGTCTTGGTCGGCGCTATAGGGTGCCGTGTTATGCTGGTTGATCCCAAGGACCCTTCACAGGGCATGAAAATGTAATAATGGATATTTCGATTGAGCAGTTCATCAGCTTTTAGTATGCATAAAGTCAACTACATGAGTTGGTGAGTAAGTAAAATTTTGAGTTTCAAAATTTTGAAAAAAGTGAGTTTCCTAAAATTTGTAGGAAATTTTAGGAAATTCTTGTTGGTTTCCGTACTTGTATAATTAGCTTTGGAACCTCCTGAGTTCAGCTGCTGAGGAAAGGGAGCATATATTCATACTCCAACACTATGATTTGTGGTTGTTGTGGATTATTAGGTACATCATGACGCTCTCAGTCCTGCCCATGTTCCGACGATGCCGTGTGGCGACCACCCTTCTCAACGCCCTCCAAGATGAGCTCGAGAAAAGGCGAGCTACTGCCTTAGCCGAAGCGAAAGCAGCATCGGCGAGTCATCACCATCATCATGGTCATAATAATGAGGAGGGCCTAGCAGCTGGACAGGTTGTCAAGATCTGCCTAGATGTACAGGTAGTTTTAATACACTTGAAGGATTCTCATCAAATGTATCAGAATATTGGAGTTTCACACTTTACGTTAAGTGGCGTAATACTCTGTGAAAAAGGCGATTTTCGCGGTGATATGCAGTAGTCGTGAAATGGATATTTTTTACACTAGTGGAGTTTCACCCTAGTGATATGAAAAACACTAGTGAAAAACATATTTCACGACTATTGCAAGGCGCGAATATCGCGTTTTTTACGGAGTTTTACGCCACTTCATATAAAACGTGTGAATCTCCAGTGTTTTTCATATCTCATTAGGGCGGTGAAACTCCATTGATACTAATGTTTCATACCGTCAACTGTCACTATCGTTTCAGGTCAACAACGCTTCTGCGATTTGCTTTTACGAGAAGCACGGCTTTGCTAAGGTTGCCGAGGTCCCCGGGTATTATCCTGATCTCGATCCGAAGGACGCTTATACGATGGAGAAACGACTACCACTTCTCCAATGTTAACTTCTAGGAAGTTTCTATGGAAGATTTTTACCTGTTTGGTGTTAGTTTGTAAAATAATGGTATGAAAAATTTCAAGTTTTTCCTTTCTAATGCTCACGAAGGTTGCCAGTACTGGTCTTCAGCGAGCGGTACCAAGAGCGTTTTGTACGGCAGTTGAGCAGTTACACGCAGCTGGTGTTGTGAAGGAGCCGAAGAAAGAAAGGGAATTTGCAAGGCTGAGGGATGGAGAGGAATCGTTTGATGTAGAGGAGACTAGACGGTCCAGTTTGTGGTGGCAAGCGATCGGTCGGAACGCCAACGTCACTCGCCAGGAAATGTAATATAATAGTGGTTGGGAACTACTATATAGAGAACAACTTCAATGTTGAGCAGTTTTGGAATATATGTAATCGCTTTCCTCAGCAGCTGAGCTCAGGAGTTTTTTATACAGTGTTGGAGTATGAATATATGTTCGCTTTCCTCAGCACCTGAGCTCAGGAGTTTCCCATACAGTGTTGGAGTAGAAATATATGTAATCGCTTTCCTCAGCAGCTGAGCTCAGGAGTTTCCTATACAGTGTTGGAGTCGGAATATATGTAATCGCTTTCCTCAGCAGCTGAGCTCAGGAGTTTCCTATACAGTGTTGGAGTAGGAATAAAAAGATTTTTTATTCTTAGAGAAAAATTTTTTTGCATACTACTACTGTAGTAGTAGTATGCCAGTTTTAGGTTGAAAGTAGTATAGTAGTACTATACTTAGTACTAGTAGTGTACTATCGTAGTATTATATGTTAGTAGTATACTTGCTACTAGTAGCATGTAGTAGTATGAAGCAGTATTAGTATGAAATCTAGGAGAATTTTGAGATGGAGCTAAAGTGATGTGTTATAATGCAGGTATATGGAGTATAAGCATTCACTGAAGTCGTTACGGTCACTACTCGACTACTACGACATAGCTGTGCCGGCTGAGCAGGAGATCGATCTCGAGAAGTCCGCGGCGAGTGTCGGCCTTGCACTGCCGAAAACTCTAGGCTAGTGAGTTTCTTGGGTGACATAGAAGTTGTGTTGGAGGTTTTACGTGATGAGGTTATGGGGTGGTTGGTGAAGTGTTTTCAATTCACTCCATATCGCGTAGTTTTTCACATAGTGTATTACGCCAGTCGAACGTTAGGCGGGTGAAATTCCATTTTTATTAGGAATATTATCAGCATGAATCAATGGAGTTTCACTCGTCTCCCTCCGTGAAGTGGCGCTGGCGGTGATATGCAGTAGTCGTAAAATATGTTTTTCACTAGTGTTTTCATATCACTGGGGTGAAACTCTATTATTATCAATTAGTATCATCATTGATGACTAGGCCGGACGGTGGCGGTGCTGGTGGTTATTAGTGTTATCATTAGTGTTATTACTAATGATAACTATGATCGTATCAGGAATTCATACTAAGGATATTTGTGGAAGTTGTAAACTGTACGCCGTCTTTTGCACGCCTGCTCGAGTTAGCTGCAATTATAGTCTTTAACTATACTATTTGCACGCCTGCGCACGGTCATTTTAGCACCCGTTTCAATAAGTCCATCGGGAGTTCGATTTAGCCAACCAAACTCCTAGTGTATACTTGGTATATGGATACATTTATTATGCTGAGAGATTGTATGAATATTCGCCGTATTACCCGAGAAATCGAATTCTCGCGCATTTGCAAAAGAAAAACGCACGCACAGTAGATGGTTTGAATATATAAGTTTTCAACACATACGCCTAGGGTCTGAGATTTCAGGTCTAGCGACATCTATGAACTTCACGGTAATCAGTATTATTATTTTCTCTCATTATGAAGGCATTCACATATGCAAACAAGGCTGGGGAGATGGTCTGGCATGATGGGGATTTGAAGATTCCCA
>NW_003210318.1:0-5756 GCF_000006405.1 Perkinsus marinus ATCC 50983 | reverse complement strand
CCAGAGGAGTCGTCATGCTAGAGGGAAGATAGTGATTGTTTCGAGGAAAATACCGAGCCAAGCAAGTGAAAACTTGGTTGACCTATTGCTGAGCTGTTGTGAATCATTATAGAAGTTTCTTTCTGGCATGTCGTTGAGTGTGTGACTTACTAGACTTGCTGTAAGTCGAGTCGGCGCTCAAGTTGGTGATTTGGGCCTTCTCATGAGCACAGACAGGATCCATTGACTTTGCTGTGCCAGGTTCGTGCGGTAGGGATGGTTGTCCACCTGTTCTCATGGGGACAGTTCTTGTGTGCGGTTCATCATTTCTCAACTAACTACACCTTTTCAACTATTTAGAGGAGTGGCTGGAATAGAATTTAAGATTATCGTTAAGTAACTTCAATTTAAACGTAGGAGAAGTTGCGGAACTCCAATTTGGATACAACTATCTGGGGAAATTTTAGTTTTGAAAACAATTTTAAAACTCGTAATTATGGAAAAGCCGCATTAAATTCCAGCTCTCTGCCAACGTTGCGTTAGTGAGTTCTTCGAAGCTGTTTTCTGTGCATTGTGGAAGTTGTGATGGGCCATCACTAATGGCACTGGAATGATTCGAATTTCGAACTAAATCAGATGGCGTTCTCCTCGAAAGTCTAACATTGGCCTAACGTTCAAATAATGCGGAAAAAGAGCGAATCACCACCCCGGTATTCTTGCAACTGCACTCATACTCGAGCTTTGCGCGGCATCATCAGTGGTGTGTCATTCGATACGCACGGGCTGATGAATGAATCATCTGCATCGGTGACTGGCCGTTGCTGTTCCGATTCAAATTCCACAATCCAGGCCATTACGTCTCTGATCGATCTTGTGCTTGACATCCAATTTACGAGAATTTCCACCCTGGTCGTGTCATTGTGGGTGTAAGCAGCGATTCATTGATCTAATCTCATTGAAGTCGTTAATTTTCATCCGACGAGTCTTTTTAAGCTGAAATTCGAGTTTTCCAAAATTTCCTGGGGATTTTGCTGATTTTTCCATGATTTCCCACTACTTGTCTCTCCATTGCGGAAAATTCCGTAATTGAATCATGCAGTTTTCGCTATTTGTCAGTAACATATCCTGCGATGAGGTTGTGGCTGCTTATCCTGTTTTCAAATCCTTGAGTTGGGAAGCCATTGGCTCCGAGCCAGAGTGTTCCTGTGTTAGGTATTCTGCTGAAGAAGAATGTCTTCGAGGAGCGCAATTCTAAGAAAGCAGATCCAGGTGTCCGGGAGGTGACGTCTAATGCTCAACTCCGAGACTGATTTATTTCTCTCCTCTTTAATTATCCCACCACGATTATAAGTAGATCACCGTCAGTGATAAGGGCCTCTAATTTCTGGCTTATACTCGGTTCAGCGCCTCTCGGTAGTTTGTGTGCGATAACCTATTCTGCTATTAGTAATAACTCACTACTATTACGCCCCTTCGCCCATAACAGTGGTAGTACTGTGCTATGTGTTATCATCCTCTCATTTACTGAGAACTGACCGTTTGTCAGTGTGACTCCTCTCGCCAATAATTTGATGCCCGTCGGTTAACTCGGTTAACGAGCACTTTCGTTAAAGTCGTTCACACTATCCAGCAGACTCATTTTCGGCGTGTAATGTCAAATTCCATGGCAAGCACAGCTGGCATGCTGCTAGCTAGTAGCAGCTTGAGAGCCAGCGAAGATGAAATGAGGTGGGTTGATTCTCCAGTCTCGAAGGGTTGTGCTAGCACGAATGAGTCACGCATGTTGCTGTCGAAATTTGATTATTGGTTGATCAGTCGGCCGCCAGTTCATGCTTTACATATCGCTGGTTACATATCGCAAATGCGTTGTGTTGGTAGCCACTGGGCAGAACTGGGCGTCAAAGATCTTACAGAGGACTGGATGTCGACCTCAATGGCGAAATCATATTGTAGGAGTTGGGTCAAGGTTGTTGGGCTCCTCGTTCAGTTCCCCGTCGGAAACAGGTCTAGCATTCCGCTCTCTCTCAGAGAGATATGCGGAGAGTCTTCGCATATCTGGAATTCGTCAGTTTGACTCTCACCTCGTCGTGATCAGCGGGTCTCTATAATGATTGACATCATGATGATCTCTCATCAAAGAGTTGGTATCTCAGATTAGCTTATCCAAGATGCTAGAGGAGAAGTGGCTGAACAAAAAATTTTCTTGTTCAGATCTGATTTTTTAAATCTATTTTGACTCGGGACTTCTGAGTATGAGGTAGATAGATGTGTAGCGGGGGAGTGCGCTATAGCCTCGCTTGGTTCAATGTGAGTAGGTTACTCATTGAGCATTTCAAGTAATCCCGTATTTTCTATATCCCTAGGTACTATCTCAGCTGATTCGTCACGGCGAGCTGGCAGAGCGATAGATGGAATCTGTCCTCGAAGAATGCTTTCGTACTCGTTCGACCCCCCCCCCCCCCGACAGTTCTTATTGGCCATTACTGCGGTCCTAGAAACCAACAGAATATGGCCAACGCCATATCTATTATTTTGAATAGAAATATTGGGATTGGGTAGTGGTGCCTTTGTATGTTTCGCCTACTTTGTATGATTTCTGAATAGTGGTAGTTGTATTGACTCAATAGTACATTTCAGCAATGCTACTCACACTGCAGCGAAGGTCACGCGTTGTACGCGGGATGAAGATCTTCACTGGTTTTTTTCGCATAGTGCGAAATCTAGTTTATACTTCGCGTAACTTGACTAGTACACTAGGCGTAAAGATGTAGTACAAGTAATACGGGTGCATCTCAATTGTACTGATTGGCTCTGTGAAGCTAATCCTGAATCCTCGATCCGCTGAGACGATACCAGTGTCATTCCGTTCGGCCTATCAATAACTTGTGCGACCGAGCCCAGGTTCTGGGAGGCATTCCCTATGCTGCTCTGAGGCTTTAAGTTCGAGTCTGATTCGCTGTTCGCTGCATATTCCTGATATCAATGATATCACATCAAGGAAGTAAGCTGGAGACCAGTGATGTACCGGTATTACAGCACCGTGTGCTATTCAGTTTGAATAACTCGCCCCGAAGTACTACTTCAGAAGCACGGCGAATTAGCAGAGGTCTACTCATCGAGAATACCTCTGCAGTTATCGTCGGTGAAATAAACATCTCCGTCAAATGCAGAGTTCAGCTGACCAGAGACTCTTCCGCGAACTCATTCCCTACAACTTCGATATCGTTAACGGGTCTACTTTCATCGACATGACCTGATATTCTTCTCGTGAACTTCCACAACAAGATTAGCCTTCGGATGGCATTACAAAAATGTCAGTCGAGCTCGTAGAGAGCCCCGTGAAGATTTTTTCATTTTCTTCTTGCCTCTTGACTCGGGGAACCCGTCCAACCTGAAATGTCCAAGTTGCAGTCGAGTCAGTACGTATTGACAAAAATGTATTGTTTACCTGTTGTCTACGCTGTTCACTAATCACGTTCAGTCCATACAACGGTTGATCCCAGTACATTGTGGTTTGCGGTCATGATTTTGATCGATATCTCGCGTCCAGTCAATATTTGCTGGTATCGAATAATCACTTCCTTTCGAAAGGAACGTGCGTGCTCCCTGAGATCTACGGCTATTGATGATTATGGTTTGCCTGCGTTCTATGGACGTGCTCTCCTTGAGTGCTGACAACTCCACTGGATTGACCACGACCGCGCCAGGTCATAGAAAACTAACGTTGATGAAGCGTCGCCAGTCCATTAGCCTAGAGCGGTGTAGAAGTTGTGATGCCTGTCCCAATTGTTCTCTATTTTCAGCTTTGTGTCAACGCTAAGGCTAGTCAACGAATTATTGCCTTGTTGCATAAGTATTGCTATAATCTGTTTCCCTCTTTAGTATGTATGAGCAGCTGAGTTCCCAGTCCACGGCGAATCACAACACAGTATAGATGGGCAGCGTAACGTTTTTCACGGTTTACGTTACGGCGTGCGTAACGTAAGCAGTTTACTGTTACGGAAAGGCCTTACGACTTTACGGTTGGTGCTGAACTGCTTTTTTAGAATTGTGGCAGAGAGATTCACTGTAATGCACTCCACGATAGTTCAAATAGTTGTTAAACTCGTTTTTTGTGGCTCGGATCCAACCGAACTGATGAGAACGTAACATTTGGTTGCGCATTTACCACTCGTCTCCTTTGCGAATTGCGTCCGTCTTACTCCAGGCTGGCCCGGAACTGGTAAGCTGGCGTTTTGTCCTCTGTATCTCCGTGAGACGGTCTCACGGGTCTCACTGAGACCCGTTATGGCGCCGTAATTTTGCGGTATGGGGCTTGAAGCGTAACCGTAAAAGTGACCCGTAACGGTCCGCGACGTAATTCTGCCCATCTATACAACGCAGCGCAGGGGAATATAATACTCTGTATACGTATACCAGGCAGAAATGATAAATGTCCGCCTGGTACCTCAGACCACGTTGCGACCACGAATCCTCGTTGATGGACTGTGTTCTTGTGAGGCATAACTCTGCTACACATTACTAGTTACCAGCCGATTAGCCGCTATCCACCAGTCATGCATTCAGATACATCCATCGCTCAGTGCTCAACGACACCATCACCAGAAGCACCATCAACGGTATCAGCACCATCATCAGTTGTCAGAGAACAACCTCCAAAATCTGGTCAACGCCAGCCGTGGCTACATGATCCGCAGACTGTCCAGGACTTAGAAGCGTTAATAGGGCGCCTGTCTGAGATCGACAATACCCGCCCTGGTCTTTATCATTTCAAATGCCCTACTCCAGAGGAAGCCATGCGCAGTTCAGCTGTAGGGTCCATACCCGACAAGCTACGCGGTCGTGATCTCTGGCTTTGGCATCCCCATGGTGGCCGATGCCCGGTTTGTAACAGTGCTGACATTACCTCGGTCAAGCAGTTGATCCCAGCCAAGGTTGCTTACAGTGATGAAGTCGACGGAGCCTGGCATTCTCGTCTGATATCGACTAGACGGCGATGTGGTAACCCACAGTGTCAGCATTGCTTTAGCAGCCTCAACTATAAGAATATTGATACCTTGCCCGATATCGTCAGTGATGGGATCTTAAGTCGGTTCGTGCTGGGCAAACAGAGCATAATTCCAGTATCAATCATCCGACGGCTACGGGATGGCGGGCTAGTGAGTAGGGAGGCAGAGGTGATAAGGGGTTTGGAGAGCGTAGCTCTTGGTAGGCGACGGGCATTTTTCAATGAGTATAAACGACGATGTGAGAATGGAACCCTAATCTCCACCGTGTCAGCTTCCGCGAGGGAAATCTGCCGTCTATCGGCGGAGGAGGCTATACCTGATCAACCTGCCCGCATCTCACATTTGGTATTGAAATATGCTCTATTGAAGGACTTCGAGCTGCATAAAGCAGATCTTCTACGGGAACTGAGCTCCCATAAAGTTCAATTTAGCCTGAGTATTGATCATACTCGATCTGTACCTAAACGGGTGAGTACGAACCGTAATGGCTATTTGGTGGTATTCGTGGCCGATGGTGGAATGGTTCTGAATGCAGTATCGACAGAGTCGACGAGCATGGCCGAGTTGGCGCCGGCATTGGCGCAGTTGAAAGATAATATCAGCACTGATGTGGTGACGATATTCGTAGATCGGGATTGTTGTCAGACGGTTGGTGACAACAACAGGCGATTGATAGCCAAGGCACTCGATAGGGAGCCGGAGACTATCGAGTTAAAACTAGATGCACTCCACTGCATCTTCAGATTGCTGAGAAACACCGCCGATAAT
>NW_003205334.1:0-1085 GCF_000006405.1 Perkinsus marinus ATCC 50983 | reverse complement strand
ACCCATATGGTGAAATCGAGCCACCATGGCTACATCACTTTTATACCCACTGCAAGTCAATTTCGCCCATGTGCGAAATTGATGTGCAGCTTTCGCGAGCATCTTTGACCAAACGTGCACATCGATTTCGCGCATCCCCCTCCACCCTTGGACAATGTTATAAACTATGTTCACTTGTCTCTCTATTGAACTACTGGACTCTGCTGTGGGCTAGCATAGGGTGCTTCACAATACAAGACAAAAGAGGAACAATGTCCAAGGGGGTGGGGAGGGGGTTTGTAAAAAAATGTACGACTTTTGCAAAAAGCCAGCAGCACCCTAAGGACTTCCCGGGCGGTCCCCCACCCCAGTACTATCCGGGCCTTGCGCCGCTTAACTTCGGAGTTCGGATGGGATCCGGTGTATTCGACGCAGTATGGCCGCTGGCGATCATAAAGTCGACCAAAAAGCCAAGTTACCCCCAACCGCGCACACCCAAATTTGGACAAGTCGAGGATTTTCAACCCATAAGGTATGATCCTCCATCCAACTTCAAACCCTCACCAGGACACTATACCGCGATCCAACTCAACCGTGCCCCACACCAGAGCTCTCAGAAGCTCTTGAGTGTGGAGTAATCCGCCTTTTTAAGTCGAGTCCGTAGATGGAAATAGAATAGGAGGAGACAAATCGGCGCAACACGGGATGAATCTCAGTGGATCGTAAGACTAAGCCTACTCTCAACACTTACAATACCCGGATGCAATTAAGTCGTCTTCAAAGGATTTATCGAGCCCAATACTTGCAATTGCTATGATCACCATACACTCTGACCACAAGTCAATGCAGCCAGAGGTATAGCAGCTTGAATTTTGGTCAGGCCGAAGCCTGACCTAGCCTTTTTCTTGTAGCATTGAGCACGGTGTACAACACTGCTTATCCAGCATGGATTCCGGCTTAGAGGCGTTCAGCCGTAATCCAGCAGATGGTAGCTTCGCCGTACTGTCTTTTCAGACAACGGCATTAACCAAGTATCTGGACGAAGTGTTCCTCTCGTACTAACTTCGACTACTGTCGCAGTATCTACTTTGTCAGTAGGGTAAAAC
>NW_003207096.1:0-3933 GCF_000006405.1 Perkinsus marinus ATCC 50983 | reverse complement strand
TGACCGAGAGTAATAGTCCCGAGGAGGTGGGGTGTTCACTCGATCATTATCCTCGAATTATTCACAAAGCAGGTTTTCAACGTATCATTAGAGCTAGCTTCGACCATCGCTGCCAACGGCCCCCTCGGTGTTAGAGCGGCTAAGAGGACTATCCGCAAGAGGCTTGATGAAGTAGGCTTGCATCAGATCATCTGATTCAGATGTCCGGCGGCACTTGAGCCAGTAGCGATGTCGAATTCTCCTCAGGAGTTCCCTACGTGGTTGGAGGCAGCGAGCGCCGAGCGTGCACCTTTGACGTTTACGGAAGACCATCGAGCGGCACTGGATTGGTTCTCTGCGAAGAAGGCTCCACCAGCACCCTTCAAGGGGATGTGATTCATCCTCGTCGCTTACGGTCTTGTTCAGCATTTACGAGTCTGAAAGCCGTTACTGTGGTACGACAGTGCTGATGTCGATCCGAGTTTCCCGTCTCCAATATGGAAAAGATGGAAGGGATGTGTTCACTGGATGATAGAGATTTTTTCACAACTCGAACTACTTTCATAGTTCGTCATGGCTTTGTTATGGCATCTCAGTAGGGAGTGAACATTATTCACTTATTCACAATGGAATTGTTAGGGCGGGAAGAAACTGAACCCCCCCTCCCCAAACTTACAGGCTTCAAACATGTTAGATCCGCCCATGTCAACATCAATATTGCCTTAGAGATGCTTGAGCGGTTTTGCATGATGATGAGATTCTTTATGACTCATGATATGACGATGTTATAATGACGCTGTAGTAATTTCGGTTCATTCCCAGCACAGAGGGTCAATTAAGCCGCTGAGTGGAAGAACGTCTCTCTCAGCTTCTACTGTAGTATTCAATGCCTTCAAGCCTTGAAGGCATTACCTTGTCAACAGACCCTGAGGGGCATGACTCCCGGAGCCAGAGACTATCACCCTCCCCCCACGGCGGCTAGTTTGACTGGGTATCGATGGTCATCCCAGTCCAGTCTAACTGGTTTCCACTGGAAACTTTCGAGTGGTCGTCGATGCAACCGGGGGATTGATAACGATCCCGCTCGAATCCAAATCAGCTTCAATGGGGAGCGGGCCTACTGGAGGATCCAGAGTTACGTTGCTCCAGTCTATCTCATCAATGGTGGAGCCAGCAAGGATTATGATGTCACACTCACACGGTACATTCCTGGGGGAGAGTGGGTCCAATGGTCCAATGTCCTTCAGAGACCCCAACGACTGCCATAGTAATCCGTTGCTGATTCGGGGAGATTGAGCAATCGTTAGCATACGTAAATATAGAATTATCTGCATATCCGACCCATTTGAGCGCCCGTTGACCCGCAATGGCCACATAGTAAGGTAGTGTACCATTGTGCCGTAGTACGCCGTACTAAGTACGGTAACCGTGCGTACGGAGTTTTGCGCTTAAAGATCAAAACACTGCTGATTATCCTGAAAAGTTGAAAGCCGGGCAATGGATACGAATGTTTTATGAGTGTCACGTTAAGTCACATGCATCAATAGATCTTGAACTTACTTGTATGTCATTGTGCCCCTGCTGATTGTCACCCCTCTGATTATTCTGTCGCCGCTGCTCACCATTATACCTATAAAGAATAAGTATCACGAACAACCTCACAGTTAGCCTCGAAATCCAAAACTAGGCTTCTACTTCATGCGATCACAATCCTGTTGCTGCTGGTCGGTCAGGACTGTTGGTATAAGTTTGACAAGGTGATACTTGGGGGGCGGGGGACAGAGTCTTCAGGGGCAGAAGACTTCTTCCAGATGGTAAGGCTCTAACCTCCGGATCGGTTCATGAAATCAACCAGCTGCTCAGTGATGTCGGCGTAGCTGATAGAGTCGATATCAGCAACAGGCATCTGAAAAGAATGAACTTAGTCAAGATAAGATCAATTGAGCATACCATTCTCGCCCTTTGTGAAGCAAATAGCAAGGATTATCCTTGAAGGATAAGCGTCTTGATGTGATTTCGAATTGGATACCATCCAAGGGACTGCCATCCTCCACCTCGGCCTCCAAGTTGGAGGCTCCAACAACCACGTCGATGCCCAATGATTACGACGCGGCGCACCAGTGCAACCGCAGGCTTTCTCACCAGGTTGACCGTCAACCGTTGACGAGCATCACAATGGACATCACCACACCTATTGCCAGATACACCACTACGTAAGATGAAGATCGAAACGGAGTGGTAGATGGCGAAACCGTACGTAGTAGTAGATTCAGTGAAGAGGGGCCGTGGTGGTTGTGGGAGGAGGGCTAGGGGTACAAAAGGATCCCGACTACAGAGAATACAGGTCCTGTCGACCGATATAAACCCACTTCCTTCGGGTTGAATGAACCCGAGGAGATCTCCGTAACTAAAGGGATTTTTCAGCAACAAGGTGGTATCGGCACTAATACGACTAACACAACAAAAAACATTGCCGGTTGCAGCACACGCCAGCAATACAAACCTATCATAACTATACTGTACACCATACCGTTTGCTGTCATTGGAGCGACTAGTCGGCATCGTGACACGCACCTTGCTACCACCATAACTCTTCATGTGGAGGAAGTACACTAACATCTTTCTCCGTTTGCACTTTCGGCCCATACACTCTTCGGGAATATCAAAGATGTCGATGTTGGGCATGGCCATCGCTTGTTCGATGACCAAGAGTGGATCACTGTGTGATAGTGCCATTTGCCTGAGATATGTAGAATGTTGTACATATTGCTGATGCACACGAGCCATCAGCATAGTCATTGGTAATGACTATATCCGACATGTAAAGCACAATTTAGGGGATTGTGGAACGACATCACTGTTAGGGGGGGAATTGCTAGGGCGGGAAGAAACTGAACCCCCCCCCCCCCCCAACTTGCTTGAGCGGTTCTGCATGATGATGAGATTCTTTATGACTCATGATGTGACGATGTTATGATGACGCTGTAAAAATTTCGCTTCATTCCCAGCACAGAGGGTCAATTAAGCCGCTGAGTGGAAGACCGTCTCTTTCAGCTTCTACTGTGGTATTCAATGCCTTGTCAAGAGACCCTGAGGGGCATGACTCCCGGAGCCAGAGACTATCACCGTCCCCCCACGGCGGCCAGTTTGACTGGGTATCGATGGTCATCCCAGTACAGTCTAACTGGTTTCCACTGGAAACTTTCGAGTGGTCGTCGATGCACCCGGGGGATTGATAACGATCCCGCTCGAATCCAAATCAGCTTCAATGAGGAGCGGGCCCACTGGAGGATCCAGAGTTACGTTGCTCCAGTCTATCTCACCAATGGTGGAGCCAGCAAGGATTATGATGTCACGCTCACACGGTACATTCCTCGGGGAGAGTGACACTACTGAAATGCACAAGGATCGTTCGTACTACGAACTTCGTAGAAGGAATATTAGAGCGACGGCAAGTGTTCGAGAATGCATGTTCATGCAGGTAGCTGATAGCAATGGATCTGCATGGATGAGTCGCAACATTTTATTAGCACAGGTTTGTCAAGTATCTGGTTAGGCTGGGAGTGAGAACATCCAAGAAGATCAGAGGATGATGCCATGAATCGTCGGTCCAATGTCCTTCAGAGACCCCAACGACTGCCATAGTAATCCGTCGCTGATCCGGTGAGATTGAGCAATCGTTAGCATACGTAAATATAGAATTATCTGCATATCCGACCCATTTGAGCGCCCGTTGACCCGCAATGGCCACATAGTAAGGTAGTGTACCATTGTACCGTAGTACGGTAACCGTGCGTACGGAGTCTCGATATGTCTCACACTCGTACTAGAATCAGGGCCTAATTCTAGTACGAGTGTGAGACATATCGAGCCTAATTATTAGGCTAAGGGGTCCTTCCAATGGCTCGGAACATCCGTTCTTCTCGGCCTCAGCCTGAAGCCGAGACCTAGACG
>NW_003215636.1:0-995 GCF_000006405.1 Perkinsus marinus ATCC 50983 | reverse complement strand
TATCATTTCTTGCCTGCTGCTCACTTGTTAAACTTGCACCGAAAATCGTGTAGAAGAGTCGTTGTCGGATATTTATCACCGAGGAACACGGAGGCTACGCCTTGGAGCTCATGCTAGGCTAACGAGGAAGACTAGGACAACAGATTGTGTTGTACACAAGTCCACGACTAGGATAGGACATTCTACTCGTTCTGTCAGATTTAGGATGAGGAACTTCAGTCACTCTGTCGGACTTGTGTGCTCGATCAAGCCCGAGCAACGCCTCCAATGCGAAATTGCCGGTTTTTTTCAGTCCTATCGGAACTCCTCTGTGAACTGATCTTCTATATGATTGAGTTACTCATGATTGTGACATCATCTCCGACTGTCGTGCATCTAGATCTCCCTAGAGTTTCTCTCAGAATAGCCCAGCATGGTTGAGTTTGTTATGGGACTCCGCTCACTTCCATGTGCTTGCGTGCTTCCTGAGATCTACAGTCACAGTCAGATCGTGCATAGTTGCTCAACGACAGCGGTGGGTGTTTGGATGCGAGTTGCACGTGGAGCTCCGCGTAATCCATCCTAGGCACGCTACCTTCTGAGTCACTACCCTAGTCTCGATCACTCAGCTACCTCTACTGTGTTATTCAGTTTGTGGGTTTTACGATCACACCATTCTCTGCCGTTACGTACTCTACAAGTTGCATATCTGTTTGGGTCTATCAGCAAGGTTCGAAAATTTTCGCGCGCCCAGAAATTAGCAGTTGATGATGAAACACTGCCAATCGACTTTAACTATTGATATAATTATGCCTTTCATAGGTCATTGATGATCTCTCGTAGTTGAACGAGTTATCCGGTGAAAGGCGATCTGCATAACGTGTTAATCCGCAATGTAGAATTTGTCTGTGCAGATGCGCATGCGTGCAGATGTATCTTCAGTACAACGCTAAGAAAGAAATCGTCCCTGTGCGGAAATGATGCCCAACTGGCTAATGCAGTGGTCGCTGAATCAT
>NW_003207434.1:0-1389 GCF_000006405.1 Perkinsus marinus ATCC 50983 | reverse complement strand
CGTCTCTTCAGCCCTCAGGGCGTTGACAGCAGTAGTAGCTGTGCTACCAGTCTCTGTAGAGTGGCCCATAGATGGGTTGACATACTTGGTCATAGTCTTTGCATAAAGAGGGGAGTTTTTCAAAGTGACACCTTTCAAGTACTTGTTCACAGCTTCACTCGACCAACGACCAAACTCCATTATGACCCAAATATAGACACCAGCATCGAATAATAGCTGACAGCCCGTTCTTCGCAGAGAATGGGTGCCTAGAGTCATGTCTTCATCCTTGTAATGATGCACCATTTTGATGATCAAACGTAGATTTCTTCTCCATTGGTCACCCTTGAAGTTGTGAAAGAGGGGCGTAGCAGAGTCAATTAGTTGAGGCTTCTTCATAAGGAACGTAATCAATCTGTGCACCACACAATGAGGGACGGAACAGTGAAACTTCTGTTCCACACACCCTATGACAGTAGTATGTCCGCGATTTAGTTGGTCTGTTTTGGAAGACCGTAAGAAAATACGCAGGACTGCCCACTCTTGCAGGTCGAAAGTTATGTCTCTGGCTTGTAAGGATAAGACTTCACGCGATCGTAGAACACCGTAAATACCAAGCAATGTAGCATCGATGGTTGCTTCTAAATTGCTCGACGGGATTCCTTCTACAGCATCCAAGCGCGCCAGACTCTGGCGGCCAGAGAAACTACCTCGTAGATGGTTAGAGGTCGCTTCTGATTTTCTCCCCCATCGGGGAGTTTTTTACGTGCCGCTTTGAGTGCATCCGATAGTGTGACTTCTTCAGATGGCTCAAGTATTCTGCACAACAAATTTCTGTTGGCAGTTTTTAGACATGAGATGTACTGCGAGATGGTGTTCGCCTTATAACCACCTGTCTTCGTCATGACTAGTATGAAGCCAATGAGAAACTCGAGCTTCAGGGGGAAGGGCTCGATACCTTCAGGCAGGCATCTTTTGTAGAAGTTAGTCACACTTATGATCTTGGTATGTGTGTTAGGAGCTCTCGAAGAGCTTAAGAACTTCTCGAGAATATGCTGCATGATGAACCATGAGACTTCAATGCCCAGCGAACCATATGCTTTGATGTCACCATTGCGCGAAGCATTGTCTCAGAGGAGAAGTTGAAGAAACCAGTAGTGGTCTCAAAGTAAATGTGGTTCCAAGTGGTGCAGTCGCGTTGTTGAACGGTGGTGAAGGAGGCGTTGAAGTTATAGATAACATAGGGCGATCACGAGTAGATAATTTCGTTCCTGATCTAGGTAGCATCCCGTGCAGCTTCTGTAACACAATCCTTAGATCCAAAGTCCGATGTTGTACTGACACACCGTCCCATCGATAGGAAAGAGCCCAATCGGCATATGGCTCTCGTAGACTATTGCAGAGACTATC
>NW_003208754.1:0-2130 GCF_000006405.1 Perkinsus marinus ATCC 50983 | reverse complement strand
CCAAGCTCTACCGGGACATCAGCAGGCTGTATCGTATCGGCAGCTATGTAGTCTGTAGAGATAACCTTCCTTCCTTGAAAGATAGTGTCGAAGAACCACCGTCTTCAAATACGTTCCCGAAACGAAGTTGGCAATATACTAATTCAACTGCCATGTAGGTAATAACTTCCGACCTGGCAGATTGCTAGGATGTAGTATCCTTAGCCTCACACGTTGTTCCATGAAATGTCGGCGTGCAGCAGCAATCTTCTCCCTCTCTTTCAGCGCTTGGAATCCAGCACCATGAGCAGTAATCCACTCGTCGACATTATCCTCGATTCAAGTTCAAATACGAGACAAATGGCGCTGATAACCTTGTGGGCCAAACACATAATCAACATATGGTTTCAAGGCTGGGAAGAATAAGGTAGGCGGCTCCCGCCCATACATTAGGAAAAACGGGGCATGCCCAGTCACCCCATGGGGCTTAGTGTTGTAGGCTCATAAGTTATGAGTCATAACACTGACAAAACACTGACAGACACTCTGTGAAATGGCTTATCAATAGAGTTCCATCCTAGTGATATGAAAAGCACTAGTAACAAAAATATTTCACGAGTACAGCACTCGGAGTACTGCATGTCACCGCGAGTATCGAGTATTACGCCACTTCACGGCGTGAAGTTCACGTGAGACGGATTAAACTCCAATGAATACAGAAAAATAAGCAAATATTACTTCACGAATTTCGACCAGATATCATTTTCAGAGAACGCAAAATCCTTGCGCACACCTTCCAGCGTCAAAACAAGCGCGATTGAGGATAAGTCGCCTACAGGGAGACTAAAAACCAGTGTGGGAAAATATGCATATCGTCGCTTACATATGCCGGAGATAAAATTCTACATTTTCTAGAATTTTTCATCTTATCGGGATTTCTTCCTCACATTCGCTGGCGGGACTGTCATTATTTCTACCCATTGTGCGCGATTGATGGCGCACATGGGGCAGAATCGTTGGCACAACATGTGTGCATAGATAGTCATTCATTCCCCGAAGAGATCAAGACACAGATCCCCGAATAGATCAAGACACAGATCTTTGAACTCCTTCGGACTCGTATCATCGACACAAGTCACGATCAAGCAACAAGTAGCTTATCACGAACGATCGACTATCAATATGCGTGCTGCACACGTATTGATAGTCAATCGTGCACATGATGTGCTCGTGCATACAAACGTGATCGTTCACGCCCCGAATGAATTGAGACAGAGGTCTTTAAAATCCCCCGACTCTTGCTGTCCCCCGACTATGATTCCGTGCAACAGGTACTGTTTGCTTTCGAGCATTCTCCAATGCTTCGCGCCATCATCACGTGGTTGCTCCCTGTAGCATCAGCTCTTCCTGATGGAGATTCAAGAAGTATCTTTAACAATCTTAAGACTTAGAAGAGTGAGATCAGATTCAGCTGGCGTCCGCTCTACGAATTGAACTTCAGACTTGGTGTATACTCCCGAAGAGGAGCTTCAGCATTTCAGTCGATTCGAGAGAGAGCTACAAGCCAAGGGTGTGCCGTTGTTTTCCAATGAGCTGGCAGAGCTGTATGAGGACACAAGACCAGCCATCATGCAAAGTCTCGTGGACGAGATCAACTCCAAACAGAATCTATGGACGGCGTCCACTGAACAAGAGAGATTCTACGGTAGGCTGGTCAGGGCCTCAATGAGACCGCCTCATCGAGAGCTGTGTGAATGAATCGGTTGACGACCAACTTCAAGGTCATTCTCTCGGTGATGCTAAGAAGCTTTGCGGAACACTCCTTGAGGAGACTGGAGGGCTCGAGGAGAAGGTCTATCCACTAGGGGAGCTTGCTGACATTCCGAATAGCTTCGATGCCCGCGATGCGCTCAAGGAGTGCAAGGGCGTCATCGGTCATGTCTGGTAGCTGACATCCGTTAGCGCTAGAGAGTTGCTGTGGCGATGCTAACATGTTCCTTCTTTGCAGGGATCAGTCGGCTTGTGGAAGCTGCTGGGCGATTGCGACAGTTGAGGCATTCAATGCCCGTCTTTGCATCAGATCAGGAGGGAAGTTCAACCAACTACTCTCTGCTGGCGAGATGATCGCGTGTTGTAACTCAGCGCACTCTT
>NW_003206959.1:0-1325 GCF_000006405.1 Perkinsus marinus ATCC 50983 | reverse complement strand
GACGGTTCCGGATCTATAGATGTCAGTGAACTCGAGGAGGTCAGTGCGGACGTTTCTGCTGGAGGGTCGAATCAAAACGATGACACAGCTTCACTCAGTAGTCGTTCGATCTTCTATTTGAGCCTGTTTCGGTTGGATGCCCGTATCGGTAAGGCGCCAGTTTAGGTTATGGTGGCCCTCGGACTGGCGGAAAGGTCCTCAGATGTGGAGAAAATGGTTGCTAATGTTGACGAAGATGGTTCTGGGGAAATCGAATTTCACGAGTTCCTCAGCATAGTAATAGTCACTCTTTTGAGTGCCTTCACGTCATTGCTGACTATTAGTTACGTAGAGGCCACCAGTCGAGTGATCCGAGTTCAGCTGCAATGTTTAAGGTCTGAATTTTATGATCTTTCAGCTTGATAGGTTTTCTTCTTAGGTGTTCAAATCTTTGATTCGTGGCGACCTCGGCGACACCGAAAACATTGCCTTCAAGCTCCTCACGTCTGCGTATCGACGGCAGAGAATTATGGATGCAATGATGGGGAAGAAGGAGTCGGCTCAGCAGGTGAATGAATTTCTAGGAATAGATCAGCTTCGCATAACTCTTTAGTTAAACGACATACGTCTTATAACTCGGCTTGCTCTGATGAACGGCCGCAAGTTTGCCGCAGCTCACTCGATTTCTCGAGAATCGTTTTTGTGATGCCCCTGTTAGAGTCGTTGAGGAGAAGTGTTGCATCAAAAATTACGCCCAGACTGCGTTGGGGGCGTATCATATTATCTCCAACGCGGCTAGGTTAGAAAATGCATATTCGCTAATCCAGGTCCAAGGGATGCGCATCCTAAGAGCCTTTGAAAGACAACTGAATGAGTCTAGACATTCAAGTCAATCCATAAATTCCCAAAAAGTGAGTCTCTACTGACCCTTGATAGCCAACTGTACTTGTCGCAGAGTGAACAGGAGTGTACTGTCAAAAACTCTCCCCGACAACAGTTGATGCCCTCACTTTCTGTGCAGCATTAATTGCAACGTGTCAGCGCCTCTACGTTGCACCCTTACGATTAGCGGGGTCGACTCGTCCTCACCGACGTGATCTGGTGCAAGTTCTCATAAACTATGAGCTTAAGATGTCTTGAACATATGGTCCTAAACTCTTCAAGCCAGAAATGGACATATGTCTAGTGTTTATATCTGCCCGTCGTGTGTTTTGAAACGTATTCACTTTTATTATATTAATCTCGTTGTGTTAAGGACTTGAAGTTAGTCGAATTAGAATATCTGTGGAAGTTTAAGTGTAGTCCTTCGATCCTGGTAATGCCAGCATATTCACCAATAACAACCC
>NW_003203662.1:0-1678 GCF_000006405.1 Perkinsus marinus ATCC 50983 | reverse complement strand
GACCGGGACGCATATTATACAGATTGTCATCTTTTTCACGCCTAGTTCTTCGTTGCGCGTCTTGAAGCGACTTTTCAAAAGTAGGAGCAACACGAACGGTCTAGTAATAGCTTTCGAGTCACCCTATGCCATGGTTGTGGACAGAAAGTAGTACTTCCGAAGTACTGAATGGTGCTCTTTATTCGGGCTTCGGGATCCGGAAATCCGTGTCGTCTCCAGTCCACCTTTGATCAAATATTTTGTCTTCTGTTCCACTGTTCCATTACGAGGGAGTGAGTTTTCAATCCGTTACCAACTAGCTGAAATATGCGATTGCCATAAGCAAAGCGTTTGAGTCCATAGTAGTGACTATAGAAGAAGTATGGGAACCTTGTTGATGAACAATTCTGGCAGTACCACAAGGATAAACAGCAATGCATGAGGCAACAGGTCCTAATGCCTGTTCCTCTTGAACGTGAACAAATACAACTTCTATATCGACCTCTGGATAGGATTGTATTACAACTCGTGGACCCGGAGTAACTGCTAAAGAGGCGTGCCAGCTGAGTTAGGCAAGCTTACTGGCCCTAGCTGGTCAATACCTCGAGTTGAGGTCCTCAACTGCCGCGGTTGAACCGCGTCTGAATTACAAAACTACCAAGACGACCACAGGATTTGAACCTTGGACAGTGGGTTACTAACTATAAAGCCTAACCACTAGACCAACCGGTCGATTACAACACATATGACTTGAGGGGATCTCGGCATGAATTTTGTTGGCGCGCGCTCGTGGCGCGCGCTAGTTCCTTCACTGTTATCAGGGTTCGCGGGAAATTTTTTCCGGTTCACCATTTCCAGGATTCACTGTTTTCACGGACAACCCTGCAGTGCAGTTACTGCACGTCGCCCACCCCAGGCTCACGCCGACATACGTCAGGGTTGTGCTGGACTCCTATGTTCTCTCCTGTGCTGGCTCTTTCACTCTCCGTACCCAAACGGTACTCCCCATTGTAACCTAATTGAATCCCGTCAACCTTGAGTTCTCAAGGTCAAACTTGCTTGTAACACTGTCATCCTCGCCTGCTCACTTGTCAAACTTGCACGGGAAAAAGCGTACAGACAAGCTCACATGCCTTGAGAAAAAATAATGCCTTATGAAAATTCAAAACTGAGTTTTATCTGGCGCCGATGTACAACTCTGTGGAGGCATAAACTTGATCCTTTGATTGGACTATGCGTTTGGATTGGAAGTGTTGCTCTCAGACCTAGAACAAGTATTTCCTAGTTATGACTGGTGGCCGCCTCCTTGGTGATATACTAGACGACGATGAGAATGAGGAAGAGTTTTTCCTTGTTCCCGTCCCTAGCAAATCACCACCGAAGAAGCCCGCCCTAGAACGCAAACCTGTGAACAGTGATGAACCAACGATTCCAGATGACAATAATGATGATGACGACAATGAGAGAAGAACGAGGAAAATACGATGTAGGTCTCAGGAAGAGCCTCTTGATCAGTTTGAAGGATCAGGCCAATTCAGTGCCCAGCGAACTCAGAAAAGAAAACGCTGGATTGACGGAGTGCTCATAAGTACGTCCACTGCTTGGCATTCCTCTTGACAGCGTTTAATGCAGTCAAGGAAGGAGCACGGACCTTAACGTTGGAATCAGCGGACGATGAAGTTGCACTGTTGACACTGTG
>NW_003209838.1:0-884 GCF_000006405.1 Perkinsus marinus ATCC 50983 | reverse complement strand
CCTTGTGACTCGTCGGAATACATGCTGAAGCTAACGGTACAAGAAGATTGTTGGTCTGCCAACGAACGATCTCCAATGAATTGACCTCATTTAGAACACTATGTAATGGGGGCCCCTCTATGAGGAGCGAGAGTTTTGTGATCTATTCAGCGTGTCGGATGCGAACTCATGTGTGCCGTTAAGTCAGTGTTGCGCATAGTGACGAGATAGTGGGATAAATCTCAAACTCGTTGGTCTCGTGGCCTAATGGATAAGGCGTTGGTCTTCGGAACCAAAGATTGTGGGTTCGAGTCCCATCGAGATCGTCTTTAAGCCGAAAAGTGCCCATATACGGATGCCACTGGCCGTACAGATGTCGATGTTGATTGTACACCCTTGTGACTCGTCGGAATACATGCTGAAGCTAACGGTACAAGAAGATCGTTGGTCTGCCAACAAGCGATCTCCAATGAATTGACCCCTTTGAGAATACTATGTATTGGAGGCCCCTCTATGAGGAGCGAGAGTTTTGCGATCTATTCAGCGTGTCAGATGGGAAACCATGTGTGCCATGAAGTCAATGGGGCGCAGAGATGGTGGGACAAATCTCAAATTTGCTGGTCTCGTGGCCTAATGGATAAGGCGTTGGTCTACGGAACTAAAGACTATAGGTTCGAGTCCCATCGAGATCGTCTCCACGCCGGGAAGCGCCCATATACGGATGCCACTCGCCGTACAGATGTCGATGTTGATTGTATACCCTTGTGGCTCGTCGGGATACATGCTGAGGCTAAGGGTACAAGAAGATTGTTGGTCTGCCAACGAACGATCTCCAATGAATTGACCTCATTTAGAACACTATGTAATGGGGGCCCCTATATGAGGAGCAAGAGTTTTGTGATCTA
>NW_003209887.1:0-1137 GCF_000006405.1 Perkinsus marinus ATCC 50983 | reverse complement strand
ATAAATCGAGTATGAGATTCAGCGATGTATTACAATTCCTCACGCTGCGAAGCCGTCCCTAAGATTCCGCTGAAAACTGACACGAGAGTATCCGAAACGACCGGGGCGAGTGATTGACCTGGATAGGCATCCCGCAATTTGCTTATACGTTGTTATGGCTTGTGACAGCTGGATCTATGCAAAGTTGCTCCCATGATAGGCCTACTTCCTTGTTCACCTAACTATAGCATCACGCAATAATAGCGAAGCAGTGTAGCCGGTAGTCTCAGCCTTTCCTCCTATGATCCGCTTTGCTCTCTTTTCCATCGTCCTTTGGCAGGCAGCTGCCGATGACCACAAGCCGTCTGAAGAGAGCATCTTGCCGACGAAGCCTCCACAGCCACCGACTGACAACGGCGATCATGAGGATTTCTTTCAAATGCTTCATTACCTATTCCACCACGGTATGGGTGGTGTCCATAGCGAGGCCGCGGACTTCATGCCGAGTGCCGTTGGCGATATTACTGATATTATGCCGGGTGACTTCTTTGATACCCGGAAGACTACCAAGTTTGGGGTTTACTCGGGTGACTTCAAATTGGACGAATATGACAGCGTCGCCACCGACGTGACGGTTTACGCCAAGACGAAAGAGTACAACGTCAACGATGAGGACTTCCGTTATCTCACCGTTGGTGTCCACGGAGGCACCTTTGGGCATTGGTTTGGTTACTACCCGACCGTGAAGATGTACAATGGTGTCGGCAATGCGTACATCAGCGCCTATTACTTCCGTCCTCTTCCTGTCGAACCTGACATGATGACTGGAAATCATTCAGTAGTGAGGAAGCAACCACCACACCCAAGCCGGTGGATGGTGAGCACGGCCGGGACGAGGATTATCATCACGTCACTTTGACGGCCAAGGCCCGGGCTAACATCTACCTCCCATGGGGTCAGACGGCTGTTCCTTGCTTTGGTCCCGCTGGTGGCGATGGCGCCTGGTATCTGATGCATCAGTTTGGTGATGAGAGGCTTTATTGTGTCGTCTTTGATGGTAAGTATAAGACATGGTATTCTGCTGATCAACCTAAGAAGAGGGATCCTGTGTGGGTAACGTCCGGCGATGTTCTCCTCGCCATGAGGAAGCGTTCTGGT
>NW_003200670.1:0-985 GCF_000006405.1 Perkinsus marinus ATCC 50983 | reverse complement strand
GGGTGCTCTACCAACTAAGCTAAGAAGGCACGGTCTCGCGAGTGTGGAGTCTAACCATGCCATGGAATTCCACAATGAAACGCATACCACAATTCAAGTGGTGCAACAATTTGGTACTAAATTTCAGTGAAAAATTACGAAATGCAGTCGGTTTCCGACAAACGGACTCAGAGCAAGCCTTCTGCCGGAGTTGAACCGACGACCTCCCGCTTACTAAGCGGGTGCTCTACCAACTAAGCTAAGAAGGCACGGTCTTGCAAGTCTAAAGTCTAACCATGTCGTGAAATTTCTCAATGAAACGCATACCACAATTCAAGTGGTGCAACAATTTGATACTAAATTTCAGTGAAAAATTACGAAATTCAGTCGGTTTTCGACAAACGGACTCAGAGCTAGCCTTCTGCCGGAGTTGAACCGACGACCTCCCGCTTACTAAGCGGGTGCTCTACCAACTAAGCTAAGAAGGCACGTTCCCTCAAGTGTAAAGTCTAACCATGTCTTGAAATTTCACAATGAAACGCATACCACAATTCAAGTGGTGCAACAATTTGATACTAAATCTCAGTGAAAAATTACGAAATGCAGTCGGTTTCCGACAAGCGGACTCAGAGCTAGCCTTCTGCCGGAGTTGAA
Organism: Perkinsus marinus ATCC 50983; assembly: GCF_000006405.1. NCBI lineage: Eukaryota > Perkinsozoa > Perkinsida > Perkinsidae > Perkinsus > Perkinsus marinus. The sequence goes on along the minus strand of NW_003200670.1, from coordinate 352 downwards.
CCGACGACCTCCCGCTTACTAAGCGGGTGCTCTACCAACTAAGCTAAGAAGGCACGTTCCCTCGAGTGTGGAGTCTAACCATGCCATAGAATTCCACAATGAAACGCATACCACAATTCAAGTGGTGCAATAATTTGGTACTACATTTCAGTGAAAAATTACGAAATTCAGTCGGTTTTCGACAAACGGACTCAGAGCTAGCCTTCTGCCGGAGTTGAACCGACGACCTCCCGCTTACTAAGCGGGTGCTCTACCAACTAAGCTAAGAAGACACGTTCCCTCGAGTGTGGAGTCTAACCGTGCCATAGAATTCCACAATGAAACGCATACCACAATTCAAGTGGTGCAACAA
>NW_003210372.1:0-983 GCF_000006405.1 Perkinsus marinus ATCC 50983 | reverse complement strand
TAAGGGACACTTCTCTAAGCACCACACAACTGTTACACTCCCCGGTCAAACGCCCGAGAAATATACGTAATGTCAGTATGTTGATTGATTCTGTACAAGCTGGGTGAGTTGGGATCGCCTGTAACCCATGCGGGGGTGAGATTTGTGTGAATTGGGTGTCGTGTCGCGGCCTGACCGGTGATCAGCTGTCCATCCCAAGGTGCCACTAAGGTCGGGTGGGAAGGCGGAAGTCATCACATCTGATCATCTGAAGGCGCGGGTACTGGCCAAGGCTGGGAACAGAGCAGGCAATACCGCACGATGGGACCAGTGAGGGTGGAGAGCGGCTGAGAGGTCGGTAGCCAACACAACAACAACGAGATGCAAAACACACAGATCGCTTTTGACACCTCGCGGAGTCTGCAGGAACTACTGTGGGACTCGGCTTTTGAACAATGTTAGTACGGAAATAGTTTCTCTAATTGCATTTCGTGGTTCTATAGTGTAGTGGTTAGCACTCTGGACTTTGAATCCAGCGATTCGAGTTCGAATCTCGATAGAACCTATTCCTGCCTGTCTATGAGACTGTCGACACACTGCGTTCAGTCTCTAAGGGACACTTCTTTAAGCACCACACAACTGTTACCACTCCCCGGTCAAACGCCCGAGAAATATACCTAATGTCAGTATGTTGATTGATTCTGTATAAGCTGGGTGAGTTGCGATCGCCTGTAACCCATGCGGGGGTGAGATTTGTGTGAATTGGGTGTCGTGTCGCGGCCTGACCGGTTATCAGCTGTCCATCCCAAGGTGCCACTAAGGTCGGGTGGGAAGGCGGAAGTCATCACATCCGATCATCTGAAGGCGCGGGTACTGGCCAAGGCTGGGAACAGAGCAGGCAATACCGCACGATGGGACCAGTTAGGGTGGAGAGCGGCTGAGAGGTCGGTAGCAACACAACAACAACGAGATGCAAAACACACAGATCGCTTTGACACCCCGCG
>NW_003208940.1:0-962 GCF_000006405.1 Perkinsus marinus ATCC 50983 | reverse complement strand
GAGACTATGACAGAACCATGAATACTAGGCGGGGTAGGTTCACGAGGATCACGAGGAGGTGGAGGAAACTCTTGCATGATCTCCTCGATGTTATCAGGTTGAAGAGGATCAACCTTGATATGATCAACACTTAGAACCTTAACCCGTCTTGTCGGAAGATGAAATAAGCGAACAACCTTGATAGGATCAGTAGAGCCTATGATCTGAGTAATAAACCAATTAGGCTCCCACATAGGGGAGAGCTTAGTAGGTCTCTGATGCTTCATCAGCCGTAGCAGAACACGGGCACCAACAAAGAATCCTTGCGGGACAAGGTTCTGATCATAATGCCGCTTAGCATTACCCGCTGCTTGAGTAATAGCCATATCGACCTGATCCATTAAGTAAGCACGGACAGCATCAGTATAGGCCTCATAGGTAGCAGGGTCAAACATGAGATCTGTGGCAGCCATTGGCATAGGCAAGAAATCCGAGGGAGGATCACGAGCAAAGATCAACTTATAGGGGCTGAACCCAGTAACCGAGTGTATAGAAGTATTGTAAACCCAAAGTAACGCAGGCAAATGGGAGACCCAATCAGGGATCCCAATATGACGACGTAGCATATCCAACAACGAACGATTAAATCGCTCTACCAGTCCATTACCTTGAGGGTGGTAAACGGACGAGCGGGATCGCTTAATACCCAAAGCTTCCATAACCCGATTAAAGAGGGCAGACTCAAACTGGGCACCTTGATCAGAGTGAATACGGACAGGCGGGCCGAACTTAGAGAAGAGGTTTAAGAGATGAGGTAAAGTCTCTTCTACCGTAGCACGCTCTAACGGATAAGCTTCAGCCCACTTAGTAAAGTAGTCTTGCAAGACTAACAAATACTTTTTACCGTTAACCGCAGGCGTGATCTCCAAGTAGTCAACAGCCAAGGTATGCCATGGCCTTCCAACCGGTACCGGTACCAAAGG
>NW_003206423.1:3185-5583 GCF_000006405.1 Perkinsus marinus ATCC 50983 | reverse complement strand
TACTTAACCAAGCATGATAATAATATGAACTGCGACGGTTGGATCTAATAGGATGGGCGGTAATGGTATCGGGGCTGGTCAGAGTGAACTGCTTGGTGTTGATGACCATACTCAGTGTTGGCGATACCAGCCAGAAAGCTGCTGGTATCACCTGGAGTAGGGTGCTCTGAATCAACTCCCTGACGACTCCAAGGAGTGGTACTCTGCCAAGTAGAGTGTGCCTGAGACAACACCAAGATGCGGTGCTGTCGAGATGGATGTCATTTACCATATTAGAGGGCCTATCGATCCCAAAGAATGCATTCATGCTCTCTTCAACATCTATCACCGAGTTTTTGTGTAGGCGCGACAACTCTGCGGCAAGCTCGACAAACGATGGCCTAATGAGGTTTCTAGTAAGGAAATGATGCAGATGGCGGTGTGCTCAAAGCTACGTCCAGGTCTATGCGGGTATGAATACATCTATCAGCCCATATAGAGCAGTAGCTAAGAATGCATATGGAATGAGAGATATTCTTTAACTTCTACAAGCTATAGATCTCAGATATATACCCCATAAGTGCTGCTCCTAGAAGATAGGGGAAGGCGACAGATATGCCTCTGCTGCTGCTGCACTAGGTCTGTGTATTTTATGACTCCCTCGTATTACCTTGTCGCCGGGACATAGCGTAAACTTCGCATCATGATGTTTCGTAAAGGCATAGGACAATCATCCATTGGTAATAATGGTCTAGATGGTCCATGATGATGAACTCTGTGTCCATATCCCACGATACCTGTATTCATACCATCCACATCGATTATGGTAAAGCCTCTCACTAGTATTACCTATGACTTGTAAGGCCGATAAATGAGCGTAAGGTATCATACGATATACCATCTCCCATAGTATCATACCAAAACTGTATACATCTGCATACTGAGAATACTCCTCTCCACGTAGTATCTATGTATATCAGATTAGTATGAGGTTTCCTCATTGAATTGTTGTTGATACCTCTGGAGCCATCCAGTGATGAGTACCCACGCATCCCAAAGGTAATCTAGCATCTCTATTGGACTCACCAGTCATGAAGGATAAACCAAAATCACATATCTTCACCTCCCAGCTCTCTGATATAAGTACATTGCTACTCTTGAGATCACAATGCAGTACCTAGTGGGAGAGAATGACTATCCATAGACATGAGTAGTATTATGAGTACCCCATGGGTATGTAAGTAGGACATACCAAGGCATATCTCTCTTCCAATACTCACTACCCGAGGCAGTGACCATCCATCAATATCATGACCTATAAATGGCTCTATCAATGCTACTATCATTACTACTACCTACTCTTCTTATGACCGGGATGAGTACGATGTAAGAGGTCGAAAAGAGAGCCACAGGGGATGTATTCAGTCAATAGACTATAACGTGGTGCGAGGGATACTGATATAAGAAGGATACTCCACATTAATGCCTCATAGTGTTGTACTTCCTAGTAGTAATGTTATGTTGGGATGCCTAAGTCTAGCCAAAGTATTGAGTTCACTCCAGAAATCCTTCGATATGTGTTGCTGTTCTGGATGAAGAGGCGGATGATGATGATCATTATCATCAACCTTATCACGAGGTTGTTGACGAGTAGTACCACCACCACGGAATACCTATAGACAGTCCTACAGTAGCAAGCCTATCATACAAGAGCAGACCACTACTACTACCTTACATGCTACATGTTTATGCATGTATCTAGCACGGTATACTCTACCATATCCTCCTTCACCAATTAAGCATTGGAAGTCGATATCACCATAGTTAACCTGGATAGTATTACTTGTACTGGAATATGTATCAATCGTTAGTACTACTACCTCCAATGCTGAAAACCACTGGTGTAGATGTTGGGTAGTGATGGTCGGCATCAAAGCTCTTTGTTTCAGTTTACTAAGCACCCGTATTACTATCAATAGGATACGTCTTAGTGTTGGATCCGTCAATCCTAGCTCCTAAGATGGATAAACTATTGTGGTACGACGATGATGATGGTGAGTAGTCTATCATTACATGAGCAGCACTACAACAAGTATATACTGCACTATCGTCAGTAGTACTGTGATACAGGTGCTCTCGATCTTGATCATCTCTAACATCACTAATGCCTTCAACGACTCCTTCGTGATTGAGGCCCCCAAAATGAGTATTATTGCTATGTCGGGGAGGAGTGGTATTCGCTGGGATAAAGGCAACACTGTGAACTGTCGGTACCAATAGATAACAAAGCTTACACGTATCCCCAGCTGCATTAGATGGCGTGGCTAACATTTCGTCATCTTCAACGTCATCCAGATTACCCACCAAACGTTCAAATACGAACCCATCGACATCATTCTTCTCGAAAGCATCACGTACT
>NW_003206423.1:0-3085 GCF_000006405.1 Perkinsus marinus ATCC 50983 | reverse complement strand
GTACCTAAAGAGATGATGTTTATGTACTTAGGATAATGAGACGACCTGTTTGTCAGTGAGACCATCCTCATAATACAAGTTGGAGTCTCCAGGAGGTAATACAAGCAATAGGAATGCTCCCTGGTCAATGTGTAGTGTCAGTGTATCATCAAATATCTCCTATAATCACGTTCCATTCCATCTTGCATGAGTAGTAGTGGTTCCACTCACATCCCCTGGTGTATTCTCTTCCTCCTCCTGTTGCGGAGGTGCTCTGATACCCACAACACCACCATCTAGAGGTTGATGCTTAGTGTAAACATGTATGTGGTCCAAATGGCTATCCCTTCCTTGAAGTAGAATATCCTCTACTCTCCTGATAACTTCATCCTCTGATGTATCAAAAGATAACACCTACAATAGTAATATGTCAAAAGCATCAACACATGGTATAATAGTCATTTACCTTATCTAAAACCTGCGCAACCTCATGTCCAAGATAATCTAGCTCATGTCGTATGTAGTTTATAGAGTTCATCACTCTCGAAGGGCAGCTACTGGATTGTAAAAAACGAGAGCTCGACTGCATGGACTCTGGAAATAATAATAATGATAATAGACAATGCAGCACGGAAGTGCATGCGACTATAATGGTATCAAGGTATCGAGGTACAAGCGGCATCGAAAGGGGATGATGCACTAAGAGCTCACTTTGGGCGTAGGTAGTCCGGAGTGTACCATCTCCTAACCTCTCTGTTCTACTATCCTTTTCGGTTGCGGTACCACACTCAGGTAGATCATTAGCGAGAGTTAGATAAGCTGTGGTGAACCTACTCGATAGACCTTTAAGAGTAAATACACCTAAGAGAAGGAAGTCTGAGGTGATGTCATAGAATACCCACCCTGAGTGGTGATAGCTTCTTCTACTAGATCACTATTAGCTGCCAGATCGGATACCATAATATCAGTTACGTTACTCCTAGCGGAGTGAGAATAGAATACAATGAGGCATCCTAGGATGATGAGAGGATGATGGCACAGTGTCATGATGACTATTATAACTGTAAGGAGTGTGATGAGTAATGATAGCTCCCTACCAGAGTATCACGATACATGGACATCGCATCATACGGTACCACGACCAGACAGCTATCATTGAACGATAAGGAGAGGCAGCCCGAGATTGCACTGAACAGCAGGACCGAGATAAACATCGGCCCAGATACTGTATATACACAAGTGAACGAACAGTAGAAAACTAGCTACGACATGATTAAAATAATAGCGAAAGTATATATCACCACTGCTAGAAGTGATTCTACAGTGACGATGGTGAGCTCTATGAATATCGACAAAATAACACACCACAATGTTATTATCCCTAGATATCCTTGTGACCTACTCTGTTAAGTTCCGTGGATCACCAAGGTGGCCAACGAAGCGAGCAAGATGAAGCGGACTTTATTCATTAATCTCTGGGAATTCCGCCAATGTGTACGTGCGTGTATGTATACGTGAGTGTTTTGGTGAGTGAGTGCGTGTGCTTCATTTTGTGCGTGCGTGCTAACGGATTATTCACCTGTAACGGATCACGGATCACCAGCATTTTATACTTGGTATGAAAGAAATACGAACCCGTTCATCAACCCACGGACCACAAAGATAGTGCGTCAAAGCGCCATTCAGCAGATTCAACAGATAAAACCACTTTTATTATCAACTGACACGCGTAATGGATGATCCAGTAATGGACCATTATGGATCTTAACGTTTTCTGGCATGGAGGGGTCTTGCAGTAAAAAAAGGCTTGACTCTACCGAAGATGAGCAGATGTAGGGAGTTCATACGAAGTTTATGAGCTTCAGATAAGTATCGAAATTGGTAAAGAGTTTTGTTAATAGTTGTAAGATTTTTGTTTAATTTACAAACTAATTTAAAAATGTACTTGCAGAGTTTCGAACCAACGACTGTTTGGCGGAACGTAGCGAGTCGTCTTGTACACATTTAGCGTTAGGATGGTCGGTAAAGTACCCCCCCGAGGTACTTTACCATTAGGATGAAAATTTCCTTAAAAATATAGCTTGTGAAAGCCGAACGTCCTAACAGCCTGTTTTTGAGGATAAAGGCATCCTAATATCCTAAATCCTAACGGTAAGGATCCCAATGTCCTAAAGTCCTAACCCAACCTAAGGAAAGGGCCCTTGTGAACGCCATTTATCCTTAAATTGCATCCTAGTGGGTTAAAATCCTAACATTAGGACGCTTGTAAAATAGGCCCCTGGGGCCTATTTCACAAGCGTCCTTAGACTAGGACGTCTTTACGTATAGGATTTTAACCTTAGGACGTCCTTACCTAACTAAGGCTATTTCACAAGATTTTCCTTACCTAACGTTAGGATCCTATACTTAAAGACGTCCTTACCTAACGTAAGGATGTGCTACCTGAGGATATTAGGATTCCTAACGGCAATTAAACACAACGTGAAACATTATACAACTACGAACCGAACCTAGATCGGTCGAACACCAGCCGCAAACTCTACCACTCCACCATTTTATACTTGATATAAACGGAATACGAATCCGTTCATCAACCCACGGACGACAAAGATAGTGCCACAAGGCGCCATTCAGCAGATTCAACAGATAAAACCACTTTTATTATCAACTGATACGCGTAATGAATGATCCAGTAATGGACCATTATGGATCTTAACGTCTTCTGGTATGGAGGGGTCTTGCAGTAAAAAAAGGCTTGACTCTACCGAAGATGAGCATTTGTAAGGAGTTTCATACGAGGTTTATAAGCTTCAGATAAGTATCGAACTTGGTAAAGAGTTTTGTTAATAGTTGTAAGATTTTTGTTTAAGTCACAAATTAATTTAAAAAAGTACTCGCAGAGTTTCGAACCAACGACTGTTTGGCGGAACGTAGCGAGTCGTCTTGTACACCTTTAACGTTAGGATGGTCGGTAAAGTACCCCCCCGAGGTACTTTACCATTAGGATAAAAATTTCCTTAAAAATAGAGCTTGTGAAAGCCGAGCGTCCTAACAGCCTGTTTTTGAGGATAAAGGCATCCTAATATCCTAAATCCTAACGGTAAGG
>NW_003211509.1:0-1051 GCF_000006405.1 Perkinsus marinus ATCC 50983 | reverse complement strand
AGTGCTCCAGAAAAGCAAGCTCACACTCCTATAGATCCCCAAGCCACAGCTCCCAGAACGACTCTGATTTCAATACGTAGAAGAGTCGTCATTTCTTGATGCGTCCCTAGAATAGTTCATCTTCTAACTCTCAAGAGAATCGATAGAGTGAATGATTTCGGAGGTACTCTCTGACATTCAGATCCGGCAAACCATCGAAAAATCTTAATCAGATTGTCACATGAGCTCCATTTAGCTCATTACTGAGGCGGATAAAGGTTTAGACGAAATTTTTGATACGATTTCCGCTTCTCCCCCAGTTCGGTCAACGCAGTCGTATCTGAAGGGTGAGAGTGATAAAGATATTGTTTCTCCCACGAGCGGTTGGTTTTGAGGGATACGCACCTCGACCAAGAAACTTTTGACGTATGGACGACTCTTTCTCGTCTCGGCGGCGCTCCATCTCGGCAAAAAGATCGACAACACGAGGAAAGGGACCAACACTGCCGATTCTTATTGAAATAGGCTTGCTGTCGTATGAAAATGCTATAGAAACCATGCACAAATTGGAAGACACGAAAAGTATAGATCTTACATTTTTTAGGCTTTGTCGCTTCAAGAGATCTACGTATTTCTTGAAACATTTGGGCCTCGCGTTTTGCTCGTCGTGCCTCTAACTCGTCAATTCTCTGTTTGATCCTTCCGATGTCAGTAGTTGTGGGTGGCAATAGCCTCACAGTAAACGGATGGTATGAGAAGTTCTCAACAAGAGATGTGTTTTGCTTCAACGAGGACAATTCATTTGCCTCAAATTCGCGACGGGTGGCTTCGAGTCGCTCAATCTAAGTAGGGAAGAATCGGCTCGTTGACGACATCAAATTCCACGCCGAGACTTCACTTCTCCTCGGATTTGTGGAAATGGGTCTTCAGGTGGAACAAGAAGCACTTCAGTTGAGTGGCCATTTGAATGCATCTCGTAGCTTGGTGCAGCAGACACCACAGTTGCCGCTGCAAGTGAAGCATAGATATTCATGGTGTTCAAATGTACCTAACACACATCATGAATAGAAGG
>NW_003203113.1:0-913 GCF_000006405.1 Perkinsus marinus ATCC 50983 | reverse complement strand
AGTATGAAGCTTACTTGAGAGGTCCTTGATAGTCAAATGAGTTATTGAAGTTGCAATCATCGGCACGTGTCGCGTGAAAAAAGAGGCAGCACTCATGAACAGCGCACTTTGACACGAAAAGTGAGGCGCACTTGTAAGCACGTATAAGTCATGCCGGTTGATAGGAGCACTGGCAGAATGCTGCGACAATATGTCTGAAAGGAACAATGATGAGGAACCGTGTATTCAATACACTGTATTGCATTGCCGCGGCAAGAAAAAACAGCACTGTGAGAAAGTGCGCTGTCCCCTGAACAACACAGTGTTGTTGCTGGCGCACAAGTGTATCTTGCTTTTCAGCTGTTCGAAACCTCTTGCGAAAATACGATGAGCGGTTTTCGACATCTGTTTTATGTGTATTTTTACCGAAGGCTCGATGTTGTGTAGTCTACCATATGCTTGAAGTATGATGGAGCAGTTTTCCCAGTGAATTTTTTACAATATCAGCTAGGCCTGATAGTTTTCGTCATTCTTGGTGATAGATCAAATACCGTTCCCGGTTCTCAAATGAAAATCTTATACCTGTGATAAGGAGGTCAGTGTTCCACGTATAGTGCAGTTTATAGGTTATGACATTCGAAACAATAACGATGTTTTGTTGATTCAGGATTGAGGTGAATTGGTAGAAAAGTGATTAGAACGCGACCTATTCTCACTTTTCAGGAGTAAAATTGTCATTGCATGGCTATCGAGATCAAAGAGAGAGCTGCTGCTTCGACGGTTTTCAAGCGAGCCGGAAGGCTCGCGAAAACCGTCCCTGTACTCTTTCGACTAGTATCTTCGTTAGCACAACAACTGCAACACCTATTCAGCCGCTAGTCAGTAGCGCTCCCATGCACTTCTGTAGAACAATGCGGAGCACCTCGCGACGCGA
>NW_003204278.1:0-1683 GCF_000006405.1 Perkinsus marinus ATCC 50983 | reverse complement strand
ATCAGTTGAGATAAAGCGTAATGGTAACTTGTACACGACTTGGGGTAGAAAACTAACGAGAATTTTCCGACATTCCTCAGGGATTTTTTCATAGCTTTCGACATACGTAGTTGAGCATGCGCTTAATTTCCCATGTAATACTCCTGAAAAACTGAGTAATCTCTAGCGGGTTGGGACACTTCAACGTTTGTGATCCCTTCTGAAGTGGTTGCTCTTCTATTACTTTGACTATGTCGTGTTGGTCAGTTGTTGTTCACACTGTTGGGGGTAGGGTTAATATCACTCTATGGCAGCGCATAAGAATCGTACTGGTGACAGTGAAGGCCGCTATACGAATCTCGAGACAACTGCAGGAGCTGTCCCGACTGGTGATGTTGTTCCTGATGAGGTCTCAAGAGGAAGGTGTTTCGGTTTGCGGCTGGTCATGGCTACACTACCAGTGGGGTTCTCGGAGGCTTTGGCTGTCCTGTTCTTTACTCAAGCATTGGTAATGGCAGAGGTCAGCAACGGTCTCGTAGGGTATGCGTGGTTGGTGTCACCACTTGCAGCGATTCTGGTCCAACCGTGTGCTGCTGTATGGAGCGATAGAGCTACATGGAGTCGCTTTGGGGGCCGACGAAAGCCGTTCCTGCTCATGGGCTACTTCTTTGCAGTGCTCGCATCTGCAGTGTTAAGTCTAGGGTCTGAACTCCCTGGGAATCCCACCGTATATGTAGCCATCGGATTTGCCCTTCTTTTCATCAGTACCAACCTGCATCTAGTCATGCTCAGAGCCCTCGTCACTGACACGGTCCCACGCAAGGCCATGGGAGTCTACTTCTCCCTGCAAACGTTGTTCTACGTCTTCGGAGCGGCCCTTACATATGCTGGATCATACGTGTTGGACTATGAAGGGTCTTGGTGGATGGACGCGCTTCGTAGTGAAAGTTGCAGTACTAGTGTATGCCTTCACCTGAGGAGTATGGCGGTCATCGCTGGTTGTCTGCAGTTCGTGATGGCTCATTCAGTGTTGATGTTACCCGAAGTGGTTACAGGAGTACCGCCAGAGCAACGCAGTAAATGCTGTCTCTGTTTCAAGTGGATCGCGGATTTTTTCTGTGACTTGAAAGATTTACTTCTCCACTCTACGTCTAGTGGTTTGATATTCCTGGCATCGATCGGAGGCTTCATGGGAGTCGCCGCTCTGATGATACATGGCATCCAACTACTGGTCATAGACGGGTTGCCCCCCGAGATGCCCATACCCGAAAGGTATGCAACAGCTTCATATGGTCTGTATGGTTCGATGATCCTGGGTGTGGTCACTGCGATGGTCTTGCCGATGATCGAACGCCTAGGGTTGGACCTAGCACTGTGTTGGGTTGTATCCTTCCTTATTTTCGCTGGTCTATTGGTGAGCTCGTTGGCATTACCCAGAGTAGCTGAGCACAAGGCCTTTGGTGTTGCGTGGATGGTGCTCACTCTAGGGCCTATGTATGCTACGTTGCTTACCATTCCTTTGACACTTCTTGCCCGTACTGGTACGGCATCGGCTGCCTTGAGGATGTCCATGTTGTCGGTCTCACAAGCAGTAGCTCAAATAATTGTCTCTGTCACTGGTGGTATATGGTTCGCTGTATCCTCTCAAAAAGCCGCGATCTTCGTAGGGTGTGGTATCGCGTCTGCAGTATCTGCCTTATTGGC
>NW_003211472.1:0-1615 GCF_000006405.1 Perkinsus marinus ATCC 50983 | reverse complement strand
CCAGCTTCTTTCGAAGGTTCTATCTAGACAAGATGCACTCCTACGCCCAAGCTAACGAGTTGGCTGATAAGGGCTTTCTGGGATACTAAGCAACAGGCTGAGGCGAAGAAGGTCGGTGTTTCTGCTACCACTCAAATCAACTCAGCGCTCTACTATTCAGGAAAAGGAGTATAATGATACCTGCAACAGGCTCAATGGCTTGTGGGATAAGGCTATCTCGGAGGCAACCGAGCAGAGGAGTTTTTCCAAGCTGTAACGTGGGCTTATGCGGGATGGCCTTTGCGGTTCTCATTGGAACATTTTCACTTTCCGATCTGATGTATCTCAGATGTGAAGCTTTGAAGGTTGATGAGGAGGAGCCTCTTCCACTACAGGGAGTACCCGATAAGGTCCAATGTAATATGCTTTTATTATCATGAAATAAATGAGGTTTATTTTGCAGGGAGGTTTGGTATGATTCCTTATGGAAATAATAATCCGGACACGCAGCTATTCCCAACCCCAGAAGAGGAACAGCCTGCTGGAGCATACCAGGTGAGTTTTTCCATCCTGCTCGACCTCACTGAACGCCACTCTCTATCAGTTTATGGATCCGTCGAGTTACGGTGATTACATCGAACGTATCGATAACAAACCCAACCCGATTCGAAAGGCAAGGCATTTATTCACTAGTGCTTACATGCCGCCAACGAAATAAAGTTTTGGTACTCGATGAGACGGATTATTGCTTTTATGGCTATCATCTGTAAGAGTTAGTAAATGTTTCCTCGCGTGAACCCGAGGTTGTTGTGTTATAGTTGAGACTGTATATTACTATTCATGTCGCTGATAGTCCCATCGAATCCGACCGGTTTTTCATGGTTGAACCATCGTTCTCTTTGAAACTGTCAATACTGATATGATACTTGTCGCTCAGAAGATGAGATACTCCTGTAGAGTATGGTGTTAGTACTGCTACAGTGCAGGATACTGTATGATATGAAGGAGCTTGATCGACATCGCTTTACGGAAAGGCAATGTACGGATGATGTTGCACTTGGATGGGTTTGTCATAGCACGGTTTTCGTGAAAAGAAATGATTTAAATCAATGGTACACGCGACACGAACCAGGTTAGCAGCATCCTCCTGTGCCGAGTATGTCTATGTATATAGCGCACGCCATTAAACGGCCGCTAGTGCTTGAACTAAGACGCCCTTCTCAATTCTAAGGGTTTCAGTTCAACTGTGCCTCCCGAAAATGAGAACACTATGATTGCGCATGAATGATATCAGCTAATCATTGGTCATTGAGAACGCAGTACTAGCACTTTTCAGGAAATGATTTCATATCTAATTTTCCTTGTTCCGTGCAACTGAGTCGCACCAATGACTCGCAGCGCTTAGAGCAAGAGTCTGTGGGATTATCGACAAGTACACCATGCCAATCTTGCGGAAGTACGTCCCGAAGGTCTCCTCGGTACCTGCTGGTAATGGGCGTATTGCTGATGGAAAACAATCACCTTTGCTGGTGACGCAGTGTTGCAATGTATGTTCGCTTTCCTCAACTGAGCTCGAGCGTTCCCTCAATTGCATACAAATTCGAGTAGAAGTGTACAGAAACCAACAAGAATTCCC
>NW_003207261.1:0-1231 GCF_000006405.1 Perkinsus marinus ATCC 50983 | reverse complement strand
AGACTCACATCGTGTGATAGTAGGACTCTTTCAGAAGCGAAGTCTTGGACCATTCCCGCCAGCGGATAGGAATGACGATGTCAGCTTGACTCCAAGTCAGTCATAAGGATTCGCTCACAGTTCGAAGCATGAAATCGATCATCAATTGTTGTGTCCATTTCAGAGGGTGGTAAGGAGTATGAGAAGCCCGAAGGTGAATGTATCTACGATTTTCCTGGGGGTGTGGCTGGCTGTACATGCTCCAATTCCACAATTTTATACTACGGTAATGCTGGATCTCGCCATCAGTGATGTCGGAAAGGTTCGAAGAAGAAACAGCGTGAGTACGGGGGGGCTGACTACGGGTACGTGAAGATGCTCGAGTTGTCCTTTGACTAGTAGACGCAAGAGGGGGTGTCATAGAAGTGAGTGAAAGACGCACTGATACTCGTGATGTACCGTTACACTACATCAAGCGAGATCAAATGACTAATACCAATAATGCAGACAACTGTGTGCGCTCCAACCTAATCGATTCTATCATAGCTGCTGGAAGTGCGCACAAACAGAGTATGCAGAGATACTGCTTCTCATGTACCATCAGTAGTGCTATAAGCACCGACAACAAGATTGTGGAATAAGGAAACACAGAGTAAGAAGAATAATAGCTCACTTCGCAATATATTTCCGTTAGCCTCGACCAACATAGGGCTCACGCATTGTGCGTTAATGTGCAAGCGTGCAAGCTGAGTATCATCTCAGCATTCTCCGGCCCCAGCACTAAGAGCAGCTCTACGCTCTCGCCGCTCTAACCGCGCTTTACTTTGATCAACCTTACTGGGTTGATACACAGGAACAGAGACAGTAGAATTATGGGCCCTAAACCCAGTAGGCCTCGCACAGAAGGTCAACTCGGTGGGATCCACATCGGTAGCAACAGCTAAATTGAATAAAAATTGTACACTTAATTCACCGGAATGATTTCTTAGGCTTGCAATTTCACCCCGTATATCGTCTACCATGTAGAGAGCCTCGGACCACATAGATTGGAGCTTGTGATGAGGCTTGAATACTCGCACCACATCACCAACCTTCACATGTCCCTCGGGAGTACCACGTCGCCGACGAGAACTGTTCATCTTATCCACCAACTGTGCACGGTGGTCATCCCACTGCCTCAAATAGTTCTGAAGGTGCCTTCCATTTTATTCCGTGTGCTAAACGTCGTCGAGCTTGAGCCGGTTTAGAGGTA
>NW_003215206.1:0-1168 GCF_000006405.1 Perkinsus marinus ATCC 50983 | reverse complement strand
TCCCGTATAGATGGGAAGCCTGGGGCGTTGACCATTCACAGATCAAGACAAATTCCGCGACAGTGGCTACAAACCAAGTCAGTGTCTATCGCCACCACTGACAACACAACACTGGAAATAATTGTGCCTGTGGGAAACATCCAAAAAAGCATCTCAGCCACGAGTAAAACTGGATTAGCCGTACACGGCATTTACAACTCATCCTTCCCATTTTGAGGCTTCTTCGTATCCTCCTCCCTTTCCGAAAGTTCCGGAAGTTTCTGTCCCTTAACAATCTTGAATCGGCCGTCACCTCCCAGCACCTTATCCACTAGGTATTCAATGCCTTCCTTATCTCCCTTATGCCTGAGACAATCGGATATACCAACCGCGAACCGCCGACCAACACCTACTCCTCGTCATCCTCGTCAAACTTGCAGAAGCGGAGACGCTTATGAGGGTTGAAAACGACAACATTGGGGAACTTACTAATGCCAAACATCTCAGCCCAAGCTGCCTCCTTGGACACATCGAGCCACACCCAACGCAGCTTAGCGCCTCTAAGATGATCGATGAGCTCATACGACCAAACCAGAAAATTTTATCTACCGGTTATGTAGTTGTGAAGTGAATCGTTCCCTGAGCTCAACAAGTCCATCCTCTTCTTCCTTGGACAACGGCCCACCATCCTTCAAGTAGATAACACAGTGACCCTGTAGTGAGCCAAGTCAAATCAAACACTCATAATAACAATACCTCTCCACCGTCAAAACAAACATGTTTGGCGCTCCTCTTAGTGATTTCCGGTATCTCCTGGGCAAGCCACGGTCTAGAAGGCGCCTCAGCCTCACTGCTCGAGCCAGTCCTCGCAGTCTCCTCAAATCCACCTGTAATCATGCAGCTCAACTAACCACACACTATCACAGCGAATAGTTACCTCCCCTGGAGAATGTCTCTCTGTGTAGGTTGACCCAATCAGCAATAGGGACATACGACACTTCCCCCTTATACCTACAGAGCGGTAAAATTTACGCATGGTCAACCACATGTGTTGGTGACAATATGAAAATTCTGAGGAAATTTTGGGGATTCCTTGTTAGTTTCTGTACAGTTATCGTATATATTCTTCCAATACGTATATAAAATCCTATGACTAGTTAGGAAGATATTGAGCTAAGCTGAGGAGGGC
>NW_003202183.1:0-5730 GCF_000006405.1 Perkinsus marinus ATCC 50983 | reverse complement strand
CAGATACTGCGAGCGCATGCTTTGACTTATGCTTCGTGCTGCCACAGATCAAGCAACGGTTACCTTTTTGCGCCGGTTCTGGAGCTTTGCAGTCGGCCGCTCGATGACCATGCCTGTAGCAGCGGAAGCACCCCTGTGATCTTCCAGTCCTCTTGTGTAGTCGATCAGTGGTAGAAGAGGTGGCTTGGAAGTTTGTAGGGCCGAAGGGATCAACAGGAATAGTGGTCGAGGTTACCGTCGTCGAAATGGAAGAAGGATCAGATGCCTGCGGTTGGCGCTTGTGGAGGACTCTGCCGATGGACTGAACAGCGCTGCGAAAGATAGCATAAGACATGCTAGTAGTGTCCCGGCGCATGGTGAGCTCGTCACGCAGAACAGGCTGAACAGCTGACAAGAGCTGACCTATCTTCTGGTCATCAGTGAGGTCTACACCAACAGTCGCTTCATAGTCGATGAGAGTGTATTCGAACCTCGTGAGGAAGTCGTCGATAGGCTCAGAAGGTCCTTGACGTTGTTCAGAGTAGGTTGTGATGACAGTACGAATTGCAGTGGAGTTCAAGTAGAGTGCGTCCAGACGCTCCCAGATACGGTCAACTGGGAGAGAGCAGGCGTCTGTTGGTATCGCGAGAACTTTCTGTACCTCACGCAAGGCGACCCCACCCAGGTAGCGGAGAGTATAGTAATAGAAAGCCATCGTATCGAAGTTGTGGACCAGCTTCATGCGGAACATGTCATTCTTGAAACTGACGTAGGACTCAGAAGGACCGCCATTAAAAGAACCAGAATGGGGGGCAGTAGCTTGATATGCCCATTGTTGTGCACGTCGGGCTGTCTCACTTCTCGAGGGTGTGATGGTAGGTCTGGCCTGCGTATTGATAGCCATTGGTTGATTGCTCGTTTGAGCGGAAGTTGAGGTGTCTGATGAGACAGAGGGATGTGCCCACTGAATACAATCAAGGTGATAATGTAGCTCAGCTTGCACTGTGGTAGCATTCAAGAAGCTACGAGGAAGCTCTGGGATACGATAAAGGACCATAACAAGACGTTGCGAGAGGAGAAGAGCGACCGGGGCTGCGTAGTCTGCACCGTGGCCATCACGTTGGGCACAATACTTAGTCCAAGAGATTAGCATATGGTAAGAGGCCGTGTATAGGTCGGCAGTCATATGCTGGGCAAAAGTCGAATCAACCGGGGTAGATGCAGCAATACCATTGGAGACTAGGCAAGTGAGCACTGTACTCTGCTCAAGCAGGTAAGTCATTCGGCTCGCTACAACATGACGTGATAGCAGACCAACCAGGATATTTGTCAGAGCAGCGTCGAACTCTTGTCCATCTGTGGGGGAGAAGCGCAGGTTATCGTGAAGTAGAGGGGGAACACGTCCAGGAAGGAGAGCAGGTAAGCTGTCGTAAAGGGTACGACACTCGCGATGAGCTTGAGGTTGCCCGGGTTCTCCACCATTTTGTAAGGGGACTGTAGAACCCAACATAGAAGTGTAGGTGACACCAGATAGGTAAAAACCGTCGAACGGAATAAAATCCTTGAGGTATCTCGAGCAACATCTGTCTCGTCTCATCTGTCGCGTCTCATATAAATAGCGCACGTCATTTTAGGTAAGACGCGTGCATGTGACTTATGACAGGTGACGTACAGATCACGGTTCAGATGTGCCCTTACAACAGCTCTCCTGCACTACGCGGAATCGGTGGAGTAGGTTTCCTAGTCCATCCCAATGTCAGGGTTCAGTCGTGGCTATCTATTTCAAATAGAATAGCTCACATCACGCTGAACAGTGGCATAACCATTGTTGTGTGCTACGCTCTCACAGAGGTAGCGCTGCAGGGTCAAAAGGATGAGTTTTGGGATGTTGTCGGAGAAGTGGTGAGACTAGAACGTCCGGAAATTGTCTGCGGTGACTTCAACGCCAGGCTAGGTTCAGATCTCACGAGGGATTCGATCCACGGCCTCGGCAAGGCTTATGCCTATGAGGAGACCAATGACAATGGATGGAGACTAGTCATGCTTGACTGCTGCCTCACATATGGGCCATGCAGCGAGTCATTTTCTCAAGCCCCAAACTCACCTTGGGAGTTTTGGCTTAGCCCGGTAGAGAACTGCTGGCATCAGCTAGATCACTTTCTGATCCGGAGCAACAGGAAACTACAAGTGTTGGATGTTCGTGTGAGACGGACAGTCATGGGGTCATCTGATCACTGTGCACTAGAACTCTCATTTCGTAACACAGCAACTTGTCGGCCCACCCGGCGTCTCCAAGGACGGAAACTAGCCTCACGTGCTATCGTTGATAGACGGGCTTTTAATGCGAAGGTCCGCGAAAAGGAAGCCCAGCATGAGTTCGAGATGGATATAATCCATACTTGTCCTCAGGATCGTGCCTACTCAGACGTAGTCCATGCATTTCAAGCTTCCATGCTAAGCTGGATGGGGTGAAATCTTGTCCTGGAAAGCCCTGGTTCTCTGCATCTCATGTTGCAGCTGCAATTAGCAAGAAAAGGCTGAAATGGAAGGCATTCCTATCTAGGAAGACGCCAGAAGCTTTCAAGTCATACCGCGAAGCTCGCAGTCACGTGGTTGCAGTAGTGAAAAAAGCTAAAGTCGATTTTATAGAGCTGAAGTGCTCTCAGATTGAGAACGCGGAAGCTCAACACGCTGTTGGGGATGTCAAGCGCCTCATCAACGAGTTGAAATCTGGTCTAGGCTTCACACTGACCCACGGATGACATGATCTCCTCTCTCCGCAGGTGTTTGCAAGTCATTTTACGCAACTATTTGCGCCGCAAGCTTGCACTCTATCTGTCCTGGAGCCAGTCGACCCTCCAATGGAGCGCACGGGGGGGGATGACATCAACTTGGATGAGGTGAAGGACTCTCTCTGCTCTATGGATAATGGTAAAGCTTCCGGAGCAAATGGAGGCTCACATCAGCTTTGAAAGCCGGTGGTGAGCATTATCTGAGGATCTTATACCGCTTGTGCAAAGAGTGATGGAGTGAACCGGAGACTATTCCCAGAGTTTTCAGCTAGTGAATCACTACACCGTAATACTGTTGCACAGGTTCAAACTCAGGAAGGTTTATCTGACCCTCTCAATAAATATGGGAACTAGACAGGGGTGCCGAATAGCGCCTCTTCTGTTCATCGTATTCATGGAAATGGTGATCAGAGAAGCCAACCTGGATATCAGCTTGAGCATGCCTTGCGAGAGCGAGGGCAGTACGGAATCCGTGGACCTCTCATGTCTCCTGTTCGCGGACGACATCGTTTTATTGGTGGATGATGATTCTACCCTTCAGCGTAACCTGGATAAGCTTTCGGCAGCTCTGACTAGGTTTGGCATGGAAGTGTCCTTACTCAAGACGAAATGCATGATCTTATCTGAGGGATTGGGTTCTGCGTAGGGGCTGGTTCCATCAGACGTTCTGCTTTTTGGGCCCAGCCTCTGGGGGTTTTTAGTGGGTATGGTCATGCGAGTCCCACAGTATCCTTCTGAGGGCCACACCTCCTAGGGTTCTCCGTAACGGGATTTTCCCCCCACAGGCTGGTATATGCGTCAAAAAAAGGCACGATAGTTAACATAACAACCGTCTTTCACACTAGCTATACACGAGACCGCTGTGGAAGGTGGGCCGTAGAATAAACTCGCTGGCAATGGTCATTGGTAGTTCTTCAGAGCAGTCTCAACGATAGAACCCACGGAGACTGCCATTCTGGAGGCCCGTATCTCGGCACAGGCTTCCTTCTCTTCTTCACCACAGCACCGATCTCTTCACATACGACCGTCAGAGTGGTGCTAACTGCTATAAACACCGAGTTGCCGATCCTATCCTTGACTTGCTAGGAGAGCGAACCGAGTAAGTGCGCCTCCGTCAGACACTCTATCGCCAACGCCGAGCAGAGTTCTTCAGCGACTGGTGCAGACGAAGCAAGGCCCTTGATCGAAATAGCAACGTCGTCTTTCAGAGCGATCTCTACCGGTGGCTCGTTGACCTCGACCTCGTCTTCGTTAGTGCCGTTGGTTTTAGAAAGAAATGGACATGCCGAGCGTCGGCGATGCGTCACTAACTGCGAGAGTCCAGTTTCATCATTTCGTACGCATTGAAACACGGTGTACGATCCGGGGCCTATTTCACAAGAAATGCTCCTTAAGGTGCACCTTGGATTTAGCAATTAGGAGCAAAGAGCTTCACTCCTTACGCGAGGTGCTTTTACTACAGTTGCACCTTATGCTCTTTATGCTCCTAGATTTGAGATGCACTTCGTGAACCTCAATAAGGAGCACGAGAAGCGCCTAAACAAACACCGATGCGCATAAAAGAGTCGACGCAGTGTTTCAATCAAGCTAAGAATATGGAATTTTTCCATTGGATATGACAAACTCGAAAACTCTACCATCAACTCGCTTGAGGGCAATCGGTCATGACCGTAAATCACTGAAACGCCAAGTCGAATATGTGGTGAAACTGCATGATTCAGGTATAGATCATCCGCGGGTGAGACGCGCGGGCTGTCGGGAATAAGCGGAGCGAAGCCCGTTAAAATGGTAAGGAGAGTGCGATAAAGTGCATAAAGTATTTCAAATATTACTCGCGTTTGTGGAACACAACACCCTGGATATAGGGTTGAGTCAACTTAGTATATACAGATCAATGAAATAGCCCTAAGCTACGGGGTGAGCTATGGGGACAGCTATATCACAATATGCTCCACAGGCTACCCCCTCCAAAGATTGAGAGAGAATAGATTACTTGGGCGTGCGCGGCATACATAGACCAATGAACGAAACGGCTGGGCTCAATCATCCCTCCCCTCGGGGGCCTATTTCACAAGCCATCATAAGGAGCGAAAATTGTAAGGTACCTTACGGTTTGATGGCAAGTCGCTTTCACATCCTTACGATTTTGGGGGTTGGCGTAAGGTGAGGTGGCATAAGGCTCCTCACCGTAAGGCTCCTTACCCTACAAGGAGCAAGGAGGGCCTCCTCATGTAAGGCGATTTCATAGGAGGCATTTTTAGGCCCCTCCTTGCGATCCTTACGTAAGATGCCGTAAGACTGCTCGGGGGGGTACTTTACGCACCTTATCGCACCCTCCTTACCATTTTATACGAGCTTCGCTCCGCTTACTCCCGACAGTCCGCGCGTCTCACCCGCGGATGATCTATCCCCAAACCATGCATTTTCACCGCATACTCGTCTTGGCGTTTCAGCGATCTACGATCATGACCGATTGCTCTCAAATGAGTTGATGGTAAAGTTTTCGAGTTTGCTTTTTCTAATGGCAATAACCATATCCTTAGCTTCATTGAAACACTGCGTCGACTCTTTCATGCGCATTGGTGTTTGTTTAGGTGCTCCTCGTGCTCCTTATTGGGGTTCACGAGGTGCACCTTAAATTTAGGAGCATAAGGAGCATAAGGTGCAACTGTAGTGAAAGCACCTCGCGTAAGGTGTAAGGCTCCTTGCCCCTTGCTCCTAAATCCAAGGTGCACCTTGAGGAGCGTTTCTTGTGAAATAGGCCCAAATCGCTTCTTCTTTCGAGGACGTCCTAAATATCCTGGTTGGTAGAAATCTTCTTCGAGTTGAACTCGATGTGAGCTTGATATACAATTGACCACATCATCCTCCTTCTTGTAATCGGTGAAGTCTTCTCGTAGGTCACCATCATATCCAAGGGTGGATGCCGAGTCAGCTGATCACTGGGGTTCTCCTTGCC
>NW_003207760.1:0-793 GCF_000006405.1 Perkinsus marinus ATCC 50983 | reverse complement strand
GGTAAAGTTAACCAGAGTTATATACTCTGGGCGGGACTTGAACCCGCAACCTTTAGATTAGAAGTCCAACGCTCTATCCGATTGAGCCACCAGAGCTGAGAGAGACTTGTTGACCTCCTGCTCATGTGAACACTGCCTTCCGTTCACATAGTTTTACCTCGTAAAGTTAACCAGAGTTATATACTCTGGGCGGGACTTGAACCCGCAACCTTTGGATTAGAAGTCCAACGCTCTATCCGATTGAGCCACCAGAGCTGAGAGAGACTTGTTGACCTCCTGCTCATGTGAACACTGCCTTCCGTTCACATAGTTTTACCTCGTAAAGTTAACCAGAGTTATATACTCTGGGCGGGACTTGAACCCGCAACCTTTGGATTAGAAGTCCAACGCTCTATCCGATTGAGCCACCAGAGCTGAGAAAGACTTGTTGACCTCCTGCTCATGTGAACACTGCCTTCCGTTCACGTAGTTTTACCTCGTATAGGGAAAAGTTAACCAGAGTTATATACTCTGGGCGGGACTTGAACCCGCAACCTTTGGATTAGAAGTCCAACGCTCTATCCGATTGAGCCACCAGAGCTGAGAAAGACTTGTTGACCTCCTGCTCATGTGAACACTGCCTTCCGTTCACATAGTTTTACCTCGTAAAGTTAACCAGAGTTATATACTCTGGGCGGGACTTGAACCCGCAACCTTTGGATTAGAAGTCCAACGCTCTATCCGATTGAGCCACCAGAGCTGAGAAAGACTTGTTGATCTCCTGTTCATGTGAACACTGCCTTCCGTTCACGTA
>NW_003212686.1:0-961 GCF_000006405.1 Perkinsus marinus ATCC 50983 | reverse complement strand
ATCTGAACAATCAATATATGACTCACTTGCTGGATTGAGCTTGGTTCAACGGTTCCGTCGCCGGGATGGTCTAGTGGTTATGACGTCTGCCTTACACGCAGAAGATCGCGAGTTCAATCCTCGCTCCTGGTATAGCTTACTCCTACGCATATGACATGCTGGATCTGAACAGTCAATATTTGACTCACTTGCTGGATTGAGCTTGATTCAACGGTTCCGTCGCCGGGATGGTCTAGTGGTTATGACGTCTGCCTTACACGCAGAAGATCGCGAGTTCAATCCTCGCTCCTGGTATAGCTTACTCCTACGCATATGACATGCCGGATCTGAACAGTCAATATATGACTCACTTGCTGGATTGAGCTTGGTTCAACGGTTCCGTCGCCGGGATGGTCTTGTGGTTATGACGTCTGCCTTACACGCAGAAGATCGCGAGTTCAATACCCGCTCCTGGTATAGCTTACTCCTACGCATATGACATGCCGGATCTGAACAGTCAATATATGACTCACTTGCTGGATTGAGCTTGGTTCAACGGTTCCGTCGCCGGGATGGTCTAGTGGTTATATGTAGGTCAATTTATTGGGCAAGGTCAAAGCGGTAACGGAGTGAGGTAGGATCTGGTGGGGTGGGCATATGTAGTGTTATGGGGGCTAGACCTGAGTTCACCCAACCCTCCCATCCCATAAAATAGGTTGTTTAGGAGGCTTGAATAGGCAGCGTCCAGAACTCTAAATCCTTGATCGGATGGAGATCCTGCAATCGAGTACAGTTTTGGGCAGTTCTGAACGTTTGTCTATTCTTGCAGCGTGCCACTATCGACGGCTTGTGATGAATTCGGACGGCTGGTGAGCCGTTATACATGTTGAAACCTGAGTGGAAGAACTCACGGTTTCATAGCTGTCGATAGCGCGCGCCCAATTCCCAATACTCCGAGGCAACTTAACAACAGTTTAGAATT
>NW_003215808.1:0-883 GCF_000006405.1 Perkinsus marinus ATCC 50983 | reverse complement strand
GTCCACCATCTGCCTATACCGCTCCAGCTCCGCCTCAAGTACGGCGACATGCCTCTCCTCCTCTCTATGACGATACCCTCCTCTTCTGAACCTTCCAACTGCTGACGACGACGGTTGGAATGGCGCGGCTGCTATCTGATGCCAACATTTTACCGCGCGCCACGAAATTCCCCCACCACTACTATCTCAGCCTCGTTCCTTCTAGCCAACGCCGCCATACCGGGCGGCCGACGGCAGCTGAATATCCCACTGCTACTACTCTCTTGGGCCTCATTCTCATTCTCCTTATCTCCTCCTACCCTTACCCTACTAGTATACCCACATACACTCCTGGACCTATCAAAAAAGGCGGAGCGAAGCTCATCAACTCCCCTCCACCCACCTAGGCTCCCTCGGAGGCACTGGATGGTTACTATCTATTCTCCTAGCCGCACTAGGGCCCTCCTTAGGTTGCCCTGGATAGACCCTCATCCTCCTCCCCACTGATCTCGACCGACCCGTTGTCTACATAAGCCATACCACACTTACAACAATACCACCACTACTACTACACCCACTCACCACGTTACTGATATCCCCCAGCACACTTCTACCCGAACACATCTCCTCTCCAATGAGGGAAACTAACAACGAGGACCAGTCGGGAAGAGAACTTCAACCACTTCTCACAATACTATGCACAATTTCCATCGCCCCCGCGACCTATACAGGGTAGCGTAAAAGAATGCCACCCCTGCGTGACAGTTGACGCGGAAAATAGGGTATGAGATCTTTCAAATGACACCAGCTTTGTTCACCAACAGCCACGCTATACGAAATTACAATGGCTAGGCCCTGTTTTATACCAACCTTCATATAACCCGAATTTACACCACCATCACCC
>NW_003212032.1:0-1080 GCF_000006405.1 Perkinsus marinus ATCC 50983 | reverse complement strand
GTGTTTTAAGTGATGATAGGTACTATGGAGTTCGAGAAGGAGGATGCTGAGATTTCTAACTGTACTAGTCTACCCTGTGAGCACTTTTTCCATAGGGACTGTTTGTACCCTGGTTGGAAAAGAGCGACTCCTGTCCAGTGTGTCGGTAGGTGGGGTTGTACCCGGGTGGTTCGTATGGAAGCATGGCCCTGTATCGTGTTGACTATAGAGGAGTAGGTACAAGTTACCGACGGACTCGGTGAAGTATCTGAGAGAGATAGGAGAGGATGCTGAGGCTGATAAAATTGAGGCCGAGCGTCGGCGACTGAATCCCCTTCATGCGTTCTTCTCGAGAAGGCCCATGATGGGACGTGGGCCCGAGGCTGCTGCTGCTGCCGTCGCCGCCGGCCCTTCCCATCCAGGCGTTCGTTGTGACAGCTGCGAGATGTCGCCTATTATGGGCCGCAATAGGTGGAAGTGTGAGCAGTGTGAGGACTATGATCTGTGCGATGCTTGCTATCATTCCTTTATGGATGGTCAAAGGGATATACCTGAGCATGCTAGTAGAGGAACGCAGTTGCCGGAGGGACAAGGTGATTGTTATTCCAGAGGAGTACACAGCGGAGCGAAGGTCACTTATTTTCAGAGCATCATACGTTTCGGTTGATACGGAGTCCCGCTAGGATGATGACTGGTCGGGGAGAGGACGTCGGTGGTGAGGGAGGTAGTGGTTGGTCTCGTAGTAGTTTTGGGAGGTAGTGTTGTTGTGGCTTTTAAGGTCCTCGTATTATCACTCTGGACACGCTGCTTGGGTTAATACAGTCTGGGAATGTTGTGGTAGAGCATAGGACTGACGATGACGATGAGGATGACGATGAGGATGATGATGATGAGGATATGGACTTAAGTGAGAGCCACTGGACTACTGTTTGTGGTTATTGTTACTGTAGGTCCCCACTAGAGCACTGAGGTGTTTTACTATGATCGACTCCTGCAGCAGCTACTACTACCTTGTATCCCATTGGTAATGTTTTTGTCGCTGTCGGGATTGTACATTCAGAACACTCGGGCCTGTTGGCGGGTTACTCTCTTACTCATCAA
>NW_003207239.1:0-7035 GCF_000006405.1 Perkinsus marinus ATCC 50983 | reverse complement strand
AAAACTTTTCGTAAATATCACATATTTCTTTCAACCAATTTCGCAGAAAATTAATTTTTCAAACCGAAATCAATTTCGCGATACACCGTTTTTCTCACAACAGATAGCCACCAATCCTTCCACGATGAACAGCATTTGATCGCCAAGACAGAGCCCTTCCCCTCCTCACAAGAACTGCGGGTGTTGCGCAATGTCCTCAGCTTCTCCACTAGGGTTTTCCAAGGCATGCATTCCTATTGCACTAGCCAACGTAAACCAGTGCATGATCCTACATAACGTTATGATAACTTCCCTGCAGAGAATAATCTTCATTACTTGTATATAAACTCCTTAGATCGAACTCGCAACTCTTCGTAGTCACCATCTACACTTCTCAAAGTGGCATTCGAAAACGAAACCAACTACCAATACATATGCTACCACAATCGTACTATTCATACGATCCTATCCATTGGACTTTCACCCGTGCTATGCAAAAATACTAATGAAAAGCGTATTTCACGTTTCCCTCCGTGAAAACGCATAAGCATTGAACAACACCGATACGGGCTGATTTGTCCGGTGTAGTTCGTCAAGTATTTTCAATCGTGTTTTTCAAATTTTTTATGTACGCCACTTCACGTAAAACGGGTGAAACTCCGCTTAAACCACTACTAAATGGATATAAACCTTCTAATATTGGAGTTTCACCCGTTATACGAAAAAGCAAAACACTAGTGAAAAACATATTTCATAATTCACTTCGTGGAAAACAATTGTGTTATCGATCGCGAAGACATACACGTCTCACCGTAAAATGAGTGCAACTCCATTGTAATGAGCAGTATGTCAATGAAAAATTATATTTTCCGAATTCAATATAGTATTACACTAGAGTTTACCCGCTATTCGCCAAGCGGAAAAGAAAAATAAGTTTTTCCACTAGTCATAGTATCACGAGTGAAACTCCACTATTTAACATATTCCCATTATTATACTATCGATATTTATAATATATGATGCTTATAGACCAACATATAAAAATATACTCATACCTATTCTCCATCGTACCCCCCTACATCGATCGTAGTGTATCTTTCCACTTCATACACCACCAATGAAAACTAATACCAATACAATGCAAATGCAATGGAAATCAATCTAACTTCCATGAGCTGAGTGAATTTTCCAAGCGACTTTCCGGCGATGAAAATTCTAAATATGATGCATTAATACGTTCTCACTGATATCTATGGGGAGCTCTCCCGAGGACATCACCCAATACTACCAAGGAAAACGCATCGCTCCATTTCCCCGTCATTTGCCTCAAGCTGGTGAGCCCCTCCCAGTATCTCTGCAACGCCATATTAGTCCGGAACACGACCATGTACCCCAAAATAGTACCGTAAATCTGTCAACATATCTCACAATACAACAGGTATCCCTATGAGCCCTACCTGTAAAGCAAAAGGCTTCTCCAAAATCAAGTGTTCATTAAGAAAATCAATATAGACGAATAATGCTGCGATTACACAGGCAATAACACAATATATTACAATCTGATCAAACCAGAGGACGGCTGCATACACAACCAACCGTGCGATAAAATTCTCCCAAAACTCCATCAATGTGATACACCAAAATACCAAGCATTTATCTAGGATCTCAATTACGAGAACTCTCCAAAACTCTTTAAAACGAACATTGGAGATTATCATGGAAGCACTTTATTGCTAGCTCAGAAACTGTCGATCATCTTGATAACAAAGGCGAGGGCTCAAGGCCAAAAGTGTTATCCCGGTTCGGAAACAAATACGAAACCGATTTTCCTCGTCTGCGAAACACTACCCACTCGAGTACGACAGACACCGACAATACATAATTTCACCGTGTTAACTTTCACGACACACGCAAACACCAAATGACAGTGTCAAATCATAGTATATTTTTCGTAAAAAAATTTTTTTCCGAAATTTTCCCCTCCTCAGCTGAGCTGGATAGTTTCTCACTACTATATAGAGTCTTGCATACGACTGTTATTAGGAATACACACAAAACCAACAACAATAATCATCCTTCTTCATTATCATCAACGTGCACAGGTGACCATGTACATATCCCCCCACACTGCCGAGACACCCTACTACTACTACCCCTGAGTAAGGCGATCCGGTCCACCTGAGTATCAGCCGTATCGGACTCTCGCTGTTGTCGTATTCAATCATCTGTCACTCCTAATAAAACGCCACCAACATTACTCACTTAACAACGCAACTACATATTGAGATTCACTTCGCGATCTATACAAAGAGAACTCCCTTACGGTAGAGAGAAATCACAGATAGTAAATCAGACCAAGCACAGAGACAACAAAGGGCAGTAGTAGTTCGACGATGACCTGCACTAGGTCATCCCATCACTGATTCCTACTGCTGCCCATCATCATAATAGTAACAACAAGCTCAGAATTAAAGACATACACAGCAGGAGGTGACGAACACACCGTCGAGGCCAGCAGCAACCTATATTATCAATTTTATCGCCATTCCATAGCTACGTTCAACGGCTACTAAACATCATTACTCACTGCCTCTTACCAACCGACACATCACTTCGTGTAAGCGGCAACCTCTCCCGATTCGAGGGGATACCAGGCGCGGGCTTTCGCTCAGCTGGGGATACCATAAGGGGCGCATTCAGGGGGGCCAACAGTGCTGACGGCTACAAAGAAAATAATTAACTCTATTCATACCACACCTCGACAAACTTACTGGCTCCTTCTCGTGGAGACCGAAAGGCAATCTAACGACTTCATCGTATAACAACTCTCCATAGATGAGCATCACAAAACCGATCAGCTGTAGCAACGACCACGCAGTTAGAGGCTCTCCAAGACCTTTACCCGGTGCTACATAGAACCTGCAGGAAACAGTCGAACCATCTCATAGGAGTATCGACTTACATTAGCACAGAAACAATCCAGATAAGGATAGTTCTGGTGGCGTCCAAGAAGGTGTGATGCACCGCAGAAGCTGTAGCAGTTACCATAACTCCACATAAATTGAATACAAATACGGAGACAACGAAAGACACAGTAAGCCACATAATGGCCGAGTCATTAGCAAGCATCACAAAGGAGTCTCTAGTACTCTCAATAACACCACCAACATCACCACCACGTAGAGAGCCGACTACAGGGAGAGCAACAGCTACCATAAGGATGGTTCCCCAGAAACCCTCGAGGCCAACCAAAGCGACAGGGGAAACGTCGTGAGGCGGCTTAAGAAGGAACTCCTCGATGACGTATTGCGAGGCGCATACAATTTGACCACCAACGATGAAACAAATACCGAGAAGTAGTTTGCCGAGACTAACTACTTGAGTTTGGTTCTCTCGAGAGGCAACACTAGACATACCCACGAAAATCAGGGCGATAACACAGATGATCACACCGGCCCAGTTGTGACGGTACATCTTTCTGTGGAGGAAAAGGACCGATAGAGCTGCTGAGAAGATGAGGATGCTGCCCTTCAGCATTTGGAAGACCGACACGGGGGTGTAGACGAGACCGATCGCCTGGAAGGAGGACCCCAAGAGGTCGAAAAGGGATGGTATGGCAACAACAAAAAATATATGTTTGTTGACTTTATCCACTTTAATGCTCTTCGTCCACAGTAGGAAGTAGTAGACAGGCAATGCCAACAGCATAGCAACGAACATGACCAGACTCATAAACCAGGGCTTCTCGAAAAGGTGATAAATACCATCAACGCCGAAGGCACCAGTTTGGAACTGTAATTTCTCAACGATAGAGTTGGCTGAGCCGGCCAACAGACCAATAGTAAAGACGATCGCGAAGGTGCTCCACATTTTCAGTGATCAATGGGAGCTCTCAAATTAAAATAGGTCGACAACAACAACTGACAAGGACACCTCTCCAATACGCTAGCTTTGAAATATTTTTTATCGAAACACAATTATACACGTTCGACAGGGTAGATCGTACGAGTGGCAAGTGGAAAGTTCATCAGCAGCAGCCTTAACCAGTCAAATGAACAGAGCTCACACAGAGAGACGGGTGGAACAATAGAGCTTGATGAGATTATCATCTTCCCTAGCCGCGCAGCTCTACGCTGAAATAGAAAGTCACTTGCTCTCTTAGCAAATCTTGCATTTCCTCAACGAGCAGATGAACTTTGAAAAGATCGAATTTCACACGTTGTCGTACTACCACCGCGAACAACTACAGATACCAATGTGCAAACCCATAGGCCTGACTACTCAACTTTCACTTGCCTACTAGCGACTGTCAACATCATGCCCGCCATTGCGGATTACGTTCAGAACTACTCGTGATGCGTCACCCCACGATACGCCCGTATCGATGATAATAGATATTCACTGAGTTTAGATAGATTACAACGCTCTAATATAATAGGTTATAACTCTGCGTTGGCGACTTTGTCGAGCACAGGGCGTATATTTAACTAGTCGGGTTGAGCCAGGGCTAACAGTACGGCTACTGACCGGCGTTGGTCAGTGACCGATTGCCACCGGTGGGATTAGAGGGCAAGACAGAAGAGGCAATCATTTCCTCAAAGTCGCACTCACTCTGCCGAAGAACTTCGAATGTATCTGATACAAAGAAGTGGTCTCATGGAAGATGCACAGCGTCGTGATTCAGGACACTGCTTTCGAGTTGTCTCGCGATCTGCTACTACGAGTGATATTCTATCAACTTGAGAGGCCATAGAAGCTTTCTTAGAAGATGTCGATAAGGATAGAGTATTTATCCCCATCACTAAGATGCGGAGCTTTGCATTACCACGTAAGTTCAGAAGGGAAGGTACATATATATTAGCGGTAATGTATAATCGTAACCTAGTCAGGTGATTGTTATCCGATACCTTCCTTGCTCCTCATCCAAATGCATTCCTTGATGAGGATTTAGCACGCAAGTGGCGACAACCCTGAGCAGCTATAGCGTTTACTTGGCCGGCAGTGGTGTGGGAATTCTCGCCATTAGCATTAAATATAGGGTGAAGGCGCTCAAGACTTGAGTGATGAAATGAATGTATGTTTTTGGACAACAGACATTTAACAATAGTATGGTAGAGTGTTCAGGGTAAACCAGCGAGCGAGTAAAGTTGATCTAACTATATCGGTGATGCCCACTTTTAACCACCGAGTAGATCATGAACAGCTGTCTGCAGGTACTACCAGTTAGGAAGCCTACTCTAGAGGAAGCCGACCTACGCGTACCTTCCTTCCTTCCTCGACCACCTAGAGCTAATCCCGGAGGTCCTATCCCTTTACCAGGGATGTATTATCGTATTGTCTATGGCGCTCGTAGATGTGCATATTGTGAACTCTCATGTAGGAGTCTCATCCATCGTATTGATGAGTGCCCTAAGCTGGAGCAGGCCCAACGCCAAACGGGCCTGCCGAGTGACGAGGCTATCAACGCTCAGTATTGGTGATAACGATAAAGTTACATGGTTACTCGCTACCATTTCGGATTTGTCTTTCTTGCGTTTCCCAAGTTTGTATCTCCTCGAAGTTTGCTATGACTAACACTGCAAGTCCCATCGAAGAACCTGTCCGTGAGGAGACGGTGGAGGATAAAGAATTCCAGCGGGCGTTGGAACTGGTTGAAAAGAGACTCAAAGACATGTAGGGATCTTCAAGCGTGGTGTTGCGATTTATACACGTTACACATACAGGGAAGCCGATTACGAGGAAACTCTAGCAGCTGAGAGACCCAAGGAAGAGGTGAAGGGGACTTCTATCGAGGAATTCGGGTGGATATCATATTGCGGCCACCCCGGTGCAGGAACATAGTGTAGGTATGGACCTCTCCGTAGTGATAGCGACGAGAGCAGTGACGATGAAGAGGAGGAATTCGGAGCCTTCATCTCTGGAGAAGTTCGAGAGGAAGGCATCAAGGGGTCACCAAGTGTTATCCATCCGAAGCAGTGAGGTTCCGTATGCTCTGAGTTTTTGTGATGATGATATTTAGGATGTCACCACAAGACCGACAGCGGATTCGCGAGGCGATGGCGTCGATTCCCAAACCCGATGAGCCAGAATGGGCTCGAGGGCTTACCGATGACGAGTTTCTTAAGGCCGCCCTCAGTCGCTCCCGAATACATTAGTTCCTGTGATGAACATCTCGCATTACCTATACTGTTTTGTTTTATGAGAGTTCAGATGGCTTGTTGGGAAACCAACTCAAACACGGAGCTCACGGTACTATCAGAAATCGACAGAAACATCGTCGTACGCAGTTCGCAGGAGCTGATGTATGATAAGACGTAAATCGAGAGAATAGGGATCGACTTCCCGAGACCGCACAGAGGCCCTCGTCAACTTGATAGAACCTGCTAAACACTCAGGTATCGTCCTCATATTCTTGTCTAATTTCGGCCAAACTTTGAACTTGCCAATGAATTGACCTCGTCATCAATTGGATACCCCAGTTGGGGCGATCACCATTTTATATACCACCACTTCAACTGTATTATAGGCGATTCGCCATATTTCCGAGGCATCTCAGTCAAGACAAAAGCCCATTTGAAATGTCGCTAAGATACCCAACAACATGCACGACACTATACCGTCTTCCTATGTATCCCCCAGCTGGGCCGTACTGATACCATGAATATATGCTATCAAGCCCGGACCGGCTGGAATTCCAAAAATCCAGTATGATGGATGGATATAAGCATGAACCCGATATTAAGTCAATTCAAGCGGAGACCGCACTAACTGTTCCCCCAACACAACAGTGCATGAGGTCAATAATAATACTATTAGGAATTGTACGTAACTACCTCGCTTAAGCTACCCGAACATATCGACTTCTTCTTCCTCATCAGCATTTTTTGAAGGATCGTTGAGGACTGTCGAACTCTTGACGAAGGACATCCGGAAAGGATTGCTCGCAGTAACACTGGGCTTGCTAGCCCCCGATGCGACTTCCATCATCCTCTTCTCTACAGAGACCGAGTGCCGGCCTGAGGACCCGAGTAGCCCAAACCAGGACGTGCCGCCTCG
>NW_003200413.1:0-3397 GCF_000006405.1 Perkinsus marinus ATCC 50983 | reverse complement strand
ACAATCGTACTGAAGAGGTGAACCAGCGTGAAGAGTGAAATCTGCTTTCTTGTTGATCCTATAAAAACCATACGGAAATGCAATTACTGTGTATACGACGTTCCTTTATTCCCTTTAATGGGATCCCACAGTTTGTCTATTATACAGAGGCTGTCTAGCGGAGCGGAGCGTTTCTCCTTTTCTATGTTCAAAGATTTGTTCCGTTCTCGAAGTACTACTGCGCGTGTATGCGCGGCTTGTTTGTCACGTACTAGTCGTGGGCTTCCTGATAGTTTATGAAGTTATTGAGTTAAACGAATTACTGTCGAGAGGGGTCTGTCGGTGCAGGAATTCGACTTGAGCCACTGTGGAAATTATTCGGGTGAATACCTCATTAAACTTTTGGGTAATTTGTTCACAGTTTGGGTAATTTATTCACAGTTTGGGTCGATTATTGAACTAATGGATGAATTTGGATAATTCGTTTGACCTTCCAATTTGAGTTGAACATGCTGTAGTGATAGAATGAGATGAAAGAGCGTCTCTAAGAGTGGCGTTACGGGGGGAACTGCGTGCAGATGTCTGGCAACCATATTGGAGTCGAGTCGACTCAGTCGACAAGCATCACCTCCCCATTCCGACGTGTAGGTTTAGTGGAAATTTCGCAGCATCGTGGAAATAAATATCGCTCGCCCTTCCCATGGTTGGAGCTGATTTCTGAGTTTCCGGAATTCCTTGGGGATCCCAAGGCTTGGGCCTCCAGCCGGCGGTCCTCGCAAGATGATCCCAGGTTTGGGAAGCGAAGAACGGGGATGAGAGCTGATTACTGACCTCATTCCGCTGATGCAAAGACAGCTCGGGATGTCGATAGCGGTTGTTATATTTTGCGGTTTGACTTTCTTGTCGGGATGGTGACTCAGCCGTCATGGGAGACGTTCGAGGAAATAATGGAGAATCTCTCTCGAACAAACAGACTGAGATTGAATGAGGAAGAGCCGAAGGAACTTGTAAGGAAGATACCAGAATTAACCTTGTGGTTAAATTGACACGTAAATAGGATAGTTGTGCCCGATTATCACTCGGATGAATTCTGCAGTGAGGGAGCTTAGTTCATGTATGGCGGTTGTAGTAGGACAATTCGGGGTCGGTGAATCGGCGTGTAGTTGGAGGGTTGACCGGATCACGCAAGTCCAACAGATACTGCCGCCATTGCCTGATAAGTTTACGAAGCGTAAGGTGACGGCGAGTGGGAAAGAGAAGGTCGAAACAGTGGTGGTGAAAGAGCCTTTCATTGGAGTTTTCCGACACAACGGTCGAGGTGGGCAGGAATAGTGATTCTGTATGGTCCCATGACTGTTGTTTCAGAGTTCCAACCACCACAGTATCCACGCGGGAAGGTTCTCGATACATGGACAGCGCAGAGATGTACAATGCCTCTGAGGAGCTATGAGAGGCAAGTTAGAGGACCGGATGGGGAGAGGTAAGTGAGCCGATCTCAGCACGTTAAACTGGAACTTGATAGAATTATCGCAGTCATTATCACCTTGATGTAGAGAGCCTTATCATTGAACATAGCATAAGCTGCCGATGGCGGGGACACGAACTAGGTTATTGAATTATGCTCTCGTGGGATGCTTACTGTATTGAATATAGTGAGCATTTATGTACACGCGCTGAGTATAGTATATTAACTTAGCTCACGTTGTAATGTCGCGAAGTGATGGAGTTCGATTAATGGCCGCGAACTTCCTGTCGAAATTAGAGAGATGTGATTGCGGGGTGTCTTCTCCCCTAGGAAGGTCTCCTCCTGTCAGGCACCGTGGATATCGGTTTGATGTCCACCCTCGAGAGTTTGGACCGCCTGATCCTAGGAAAGACGCATCCGCTCGGTTTAATGAATGCCTCGATCGACATCTAGAGAACACGATGCGAGTGATGTATCCACGATACGTCGAACAGAAGGTGAATCTGGCAAGCTTTGCAGGGACCTCAATCCGTTATATTATTAACTTATCCTTGTACTAGTACTAGGCTGTGTGTGTCTAGGACTCCTAGACTAGGAGTATCATCCATAGTGCGGATGCATCGTGAGCCCTGCTCGTTGCTGTTGTTCTCCTGCCACTACCAATGATGCAGTGTGGGCAGCACTGTGCAACATTGCGTGTTCTTTGCGCACGGCGTTTGAGCAGCTCTTCCAAGTCAATGACGATAGACTGGACTGCACATTCATGGTGTGTCACCTTGCATCCTTCTTAGAGGCGTGAGCAAGAAAAGGCGGCAGCTAGGGCCAGAAGGATAGCAGCCCTCCGACGGCAACTCGAATCGGACGGGACAGAGCTGGACAGCAGCAATGTGGGTTCGGAGTTTCTTGTTCCCTAGTCTATAGGTCGTTGAAGTTGAGAACTTCTTTAGGCGGACACTGTGCTGCCTTCCGGACCAAGCGTCAAGCTGAGTAGCCGAGCTCGGCACCTCCATCCGTTCGCGTAAGTATCCACAGCTGGTTAATAGGTGGTACAAAATTTTCACCGTATACTTCTTCACTGAAAAATTTTGCGGCCCGAGAGCGGGATCGGCTGTCGGTGAAAGTCTGTAGCGTTATCGTTAACTGTAGGAATTCATATGCGTATGTGAAACTGATCGGCCTCCCGTATGGAGGGGAGGACCGAGTTGGTCCGCCTCTGCAGGTACGTGAATCGTCATTCGCGAGACATCTCACTAGATCACCCCTGGCAGCGCATTGTTGAGGAGAATCAGTACGGATTGTGTCCTCCATTGCAAAGTAGTCTCCATATTATCAGGTTGAAACGCTGCCTCCATGCGAAGTCTTTTTGACTCATGTGCGAAGTGTTATCACTTTATCATTCTGTTGTTTTTTGTTCCAGTCGATTCTACCTGAGCAGCAATTCGTCTCGGGATCTGAAATTCGGATGATGCCTCAATTGCGTAGTTAGATGTAGAAAGGTCATCTTTCAAAGGTGTCATGGTAGACAGTTGTGGAACTGGTCTACCGCAGCTAGTTCTGCTCCGCTTGCGCCCTAAGAAGTATATTATCAATAAGTAGGGCAGGCAACAAAAGTAAGGTGTTAATGAAAATATTTCAAGCACAGCTTATCGTGAGAATTAGAATGTGCCGTGCAACTGACCTCGCATTGCCTACCGTCTAAACTGGTAAACGTGATGCCGAATCAAGCAGAATACTGTGCCAATCTTCAAAACGACCTCGCAAAGCATATTTTCTGAGAGTGCTCCGCAGGATGACCCTTCGAGAATCTTCGGCCTACTATGGCTTTGGGGTGCAATGCACCCGGTGCATCTGAGATGCAGCACAGCAGCAGGAACGTCCTAGTAGGACGTTCCTTAGCAGTAGTACCTAGCAGTAGTGCTGTAGATCTCAGAAGACGCCACATGATCAAGGCTT
>NW_003216002.1:0-1978 GCF_000006405.1 Perkinsus marinus ATCC 50983 | reverse complement strand
CACGATCTTGCTGATAATGGTGTTCAAAGGCCCGCAGCTAAGACGAAAAAAATCCAGATAGCAGTGGTGACGTCGAACATAACAAAAAAAACCTATCATCATCGGAGCATCTCATTTCCCATCAGAAACTCAAATGCAAACTCAGTTGCAAGGCAAGTTATATTCGCGCAAGGACTTTTCGTATTCCGAGCTCATCAGCTCATCTAAATTCGGAAGCCCATAAGCACAACGGCTGATTCGCCGAAGTGTTGTTAGCCGTTGAAAAATGTACATCATCATAAAAGGACAGCAAAACAAAGAGCGTATAGGACAATACGATTTAATCGTCGTTAAAGTATCAATGGTTATCAGGAACCATTGCGCGAATAGAAATTGGCGACTTCAACGTGGCCAATTTCTCCGCGTTCACGATTTCCGGCTTTCGAGTAGGTGGAGTGAACCCAGGCACTCCGAAGACCTCAGCATACACTAGTTGGCCTAGGACTAGCATCATGAACCCAACTAGCTGCACTGACGACCAGAACGTCCAAGGCTCGGCGAAGGACATGTTGGGGTCCATGGCATAGTAAGTAAATAGACCTACAACCCATACGACGGCTGTCTGCATGGCACTGATCATGGTTCGGTGTACAGAGCTGAGATACTTAGTGACCAGAACGCCCGAAACATTCGTGAGGAAAATGGAGGCCACATAAATACCCATCAAATCCTGCATCTCGGAGGAGTTCTCGTAGAGGACGACCGAGTCCAGTGTGTTCTCCAACGAACCGGAGTCGTTACCGGGAATATAGTAGATAATGGGGAGAGCGATGAAGATCATGATGAGGGTACCCCAGATGCCTTCCATGCCAACGACTAAGAAGGGAGGGATATTGATGCTCTTCATGAACTTCTCCTCGGTGACCAACTGTAAGGACTGTATTATTTGCGAGAGAACGATCATGACCATACCGAAAGCTACCAAGGCCGGGGAGTTCGTCTTGGACTTCTCGTCGTGACTCATGAGGTTAGCATAGCCGACCAGAGTAACGGCAACCACACAAAGGACAATGCCGAGCCAATTCTGTCTGTTCATTTTTCTGTGTAAAAATACGATTGAAAGAAGTGCAGAGAAAACGATGATGGACCCTCGCATCATGGTGAACACCGACGCTGAGTTATACAGAAGACCAACGTAGCTCACAGTCGTACCAGTCATATCGAGACATGCTGGAAAAGCAACGTACAAAGCAGACTTCCAAAAAGGAAGCTTCTTAGCCGGCCTCCGCGTATCAACAGAGTCGGGCTTTTCAAGCAAAGCTCGTCGTTGTTCACTCATCCTTCGGTGAGTCTGCACGAAAACTTGACAGAAATGCACCAAGATCGCCGGGGCCATACCAAGGAACATCTGGAGCGTTGTGAACCAAGGCTTGTGGAACTTCTTCAATTCGCCATAGTAGCCGACTGAGGTGATCTCAAAGACAACTTTGGTGAGCATCGTGTTGAGAGGGCCGGTCATAAGGAGCAAGAAGACGCTCACGACGGTGAACCACGGGACAGACGCCATCGATGAAGGGTTAAAACAAGCACTGAAGAAACCAACGGTTTACTATATACGTACACAAGCTCTCCAACCTCCACAACTAGGACCACTCTAGTAGCCGAGATAGACCAAGCCAACGGGAGCTAGTAGCGGGATTGTGTGCTGCTGTCCCCCTTGAAGGATCGGAGTGTTCGATCTAAGAGTTGCATTTTGAAAGATGTCGTACGGTTGGAGAAGGTGATTCCTACCATGAAAAGAGCGATAAGTATGTAAGCTTGTGGAAGCTGCATAGCTTGGGCGGCCCAAGTTGGGCCTCATTGCCCCGATGCACTTTGAGAGGTAGCACATTGGTGGAGGAGTTGTAGACCTACACCTTCTCAAGAACTGTACACAGAGTGATCAAAGGAATAGGATCACCCGGGTCACCCTTCTTATCAATGGGATCGGGTTGAGGAA
>NW_003204244.1:0-1308 GCF_000006405.1 Perkinsus marinus ATCC 50983 | reverse complement strand
TTTTCGCGTCAATAAACGTCCCACTTCACGTCGATCTTCCAATACAATGTGTCGTCGCAGTCTAGGAACAACACTGGTCTGATAACAACAATGATCATCAGAGAAAAGCAAGTAAGTGAATTAAGACTCTAATTCAATGGAGCTTCACCCTAGTGATATGAAAAACATATTTCACGACTACTGCGTAGTGTGAATATCGCGCTTTTCACGGAGTTTTACACCAGTTCACGTAAAACGGGTGAAACTCCAATGAGCAATAAATCTCTGCTTCGATGGAATTGATTAACTCACGATGATTTTCAATTATTCTATCTTAATTTTGTTATCTCCTTTCCATCGACAAACTCCCTGTCCTCCTCCTCCGCTGGTCCCACATCACAGCAGACCGAAGTTCAGTAGTCCAATAGAGAGGCAAGTGAACATAGTTCACAACATCGTCCAAGGGGTGGAGGGGCACCGACTGCGTTACTTTAGCAGACTATAAAATATATATAAATGTATAGACATGATAATTAATACATATGTAAATAATAATATATAATCAGGGTATAATTATTATAAAAATATTGATGGGATAAGTGTCACAACAACTTCTGTGGAAATAAATGTGATGATGTAAATCAAGATTTCCTATTCTTATGTTTCTTATTTCGTGTCATTCTCTTTCCTCTAGCTGCACTAGTGTTTTAAGGAGTGTTTTAAAACTAGATTCCTACCGAGCTCGGCTGAACAACACACACGACATAATCTAACCGCACGCTCTTCAATTGATCAAAGCATCTCACTCGACCGTATATACACAACACCTCCCCAGTGGACAGGTCTGTCCACTACTACACTAATTCTCCCACAGAATATCGACTTTCGCAAAATAAAATTCCCTATACTTACTCTGAAGAGCTGCAATCAGACGACAAGCGACGAGCTTTGCGTGATGGAGATAGCGAGGAAGGATGAAAACTCATACAGAATCTAACTCAGTATTGGACTATATGTTCGCTTTCCTCAGCTGAGCCAAGGAGTTCACACACACAACGTTGAAATTAACAACAAATGTACAGAAATTTTCCCAAATTTTCCTTACAACCGCC
Source organism: Perkinsus marinus ATCC 50983 (assembly GCF_000006405.1). Lineage (NCBI taxonomy): Eukaryota > Perkinsozoa > Perkinsida > Perkinsidae > Perkinsus > Perkinsus marinus. Next base: position 217 of record NW_003204244.1, on the reverse strand, counting down.
TTATAATAACCAAACACGCGTTCATCCAAGGCAAATCTCTTCGAGATAAACCTCATATATGTTACCAACACTTCAGCTTTATTCTTGCATGAAAAATACAATTTTCGATTCTATCAATTATCGTCTTCGGCAACAGCACCAGCAGAGCAGCAGTAGCAACATGCATAAATTACAGATAAATTCTTTGACGTGCCTACAACCGATGACCCAGCGTTGA
>NW_003202346.1:0-1107 GCF_000006405.1 Perkinsus marinus ATCC 50983 | reverse complement strand
CAACATCATCGATCCCACCCCCGCCTCCAGAGGGAGTGAGAGCTCCCTCTCCTCCTCCACTCAGTATCGTCCACAGGCGCTCAGGTAGGTGGTTGGGCTGCTGCTGCTGCTGCTAGTGCACTGATACGTTACTCTTATCATAAGATTAATTATTGAATATATAAAATGGTTATTATTATAATGAGGGCTAATATATAGACTATATTTGAATAGGTAGGTATTGATGATAGGTAGCAGCAACAGCAAATCCGAGTTACTCAACACAGCAAGTTATTGATATGTTACAGCAAAGGAGGCAGCAACAAGAAGAACAGAAAACTCGTCAACAGCGGGTTGAAGATCTGTTGTTATTGCAGCAGCAATTGGCTCGGGTAAGTTGGTGATAAGTCTGGGGTTGTGTACGGAGAGGTCAGGCCCGAGCGCAGCAGGAGCAGCAGCAGACCGGACAGCAGGTCACTTCTACACCCCAAATGAGGGCTTTATTGGAACAGCTGCAAATGCGACAGGTGGGGAATATAGTGAATCGATTGACAATGATCTAGAAGAGTTGAACTGTCTAAAATCGAGCTCACAAGTGTTCGTTCACACTATAAGGCAGCTGGCTGTGATGGTGGTGGGGTCTTTGGAGGGGCGAGTTACCACACAGGCACAAAGACAACAACAGCAACAACAACAGCAACAACAGCATTTGCAACAGCAGCAACAACAGTTGCAACAGCAGCAGCAGCAGTTGCAACGGCAGCAGATGTTGGCATCGGCTATGGCCCAGCAGAGAGCTGCTCAACAGCAACAGCAGTAGGAGGTGGGGTCCACTAGGGAGGTGTGGCATCTGTAATGCCCTCAGGATTGACCCGACGCTCTTGGCTCGCCTACAACAGCAACAACGGGCTAGACTGCAGCAACAACAGGCTCAGCTGAGGATGCAACAACAACAACAACCGCAGTGGAATACACAGGTAAGTGCTAGACCATTTAGCGCACGCCCAGATGATCGATTACTGTTGAATGTTGTTTCAGCAACCTAATCAGTCAAGTTATTACAGTACTGAGCAGAGTGCTGAGCAGTGTAACCAGCAGTAGAGGGTGGAATCAGTTGATTCGATGAGG
>NW_003200908.1:0-1163 GCF_000006405.1 Perkinsus marinus ATCC 50983 | reverse complement strand
ATCGAGATCGGTCTATGCAGAAGTGGGCAAAGAGGCTCCGAATGCAGACTTTCGAGTACGTTCCGCAAGCGTCTATAAGGCTCCGCTTAGGCTCTATGCTCACAGCCCAGGCTACTCATGCGTGGGACTCTCTCTTGAGCGGCTCCCAGAATTCCTATCAGGAATTTCCTAATAAATAGCACACAATGAGAGATGTCCCTGCGAATCCAATCACCGAAGCCATGATCGCCGATCCCTTATGCGGACAGTTGTAACAGAGATTCTGCCACAGACTATTCGATCTGTCTGGCAGTAAGTGCCAGGGTTGCACACAGATGGGAACAATCGACCATTATTCCCATGTTCCCAGTTCCTGGGAAGAATCCTTTGAAGAATCCTGGGAAGTTTCCGGGAAGAACCGATCCCGGGAACAATTCTGCAATTTTTTCTAATGCGCGCTAAGGCACGCAAATTTATCGTAGGTGAGCAAGATCTGATTTCAGGTAAAGAGTAGATCTTGCTCATTCACCATTACCCCATGTCGTATTTCCGCATGTGGCAAGCTGAATCTCGTAACGCTCTCGTTTCAATTGTTGCCATTTACTGATCTCATAACGTTCGCGCTTCATTAGGGTGCGAATCCTAACATTTCAAATCGGCACATCCAAATTGGATTTGCAACCACAAAAAACGATCCGGGTGTCAGTTTTTTGATTCCGGAAAGTGACATCCGGATCTTTCTCTACTCGTAAAGTCGAGGGCGTGTCGCTATTTGTGGCAGTACTTCATTTTCATTGGTCGATCCGCCAAAGGGAAGCTCAAACCTAACGGCTTCTTCTATCCAGTTCTCATCCCCCGTGAAGCGGTCAGCACAGGGGCTTACGGACAGTGGTCCGTAGAGAAGGTACTGTGGGTATTTAAATGCAGATTCTGCGAATGTTATGGAACGACTCTAAAATTTCGGGAACATCTCAACAAGCATCCCGAAAAGGTTTCTGAGAATATCCACCTAACGAGAGTACCTTTCACTTGAAAACCAGGTAATTTCTCATCAAGGATTGCGTCATTGTTCGCGTTGCTCTGAAGATCTTACTACATGTTACTCAGATCGCTCCGATCCAAGTCAGTACAATTTCGATGTCAAAAGGGGCGAGCACATGCGCCCCACGGTGGGGCCCCCACCA
>NW_003214962.1:0-2074 GCF_000006405.1 Perkinsus marinus ATCC 50983 | reverse complement strand
CCGGCCTCACTGCCAGTGTAGCACTCTGGGAGACGGCGCATTCGATGCTGACCTCTCGATACACCGCCTCGTGTGACAGCTAGCTGCTTACCAGTATGTAACTACTTATCATCAGAATCCTCATGGAGTGTAGATACACGGCATACATCAGCGCAGTGCAGCAGATCCGAGATGAGCTCGGTGACCTGCAAGAACGAAATGTTATGGTCACCGGCCTTTACTCGACGCTTGGGAAGTTTGGATCGACGGTAGGACTGAAGGTGCTCGTCGTTCATACTGGTACTTGCCACTGGTAGATTTCTATGGATGAGCGAATGCAGCTCGATCTCATGCAAAACAGGATGGAGGAATTATCTGATAAAAAAGTTGTCGAGGCCAGCGTATGCATTGAAAACATCCGAAAAGATATGACCAAGGACTGCCTCGAGAAGTGCGCTTCACTTGAAGCGGAATTGGTAATAATGTGCCGAGTTGGATCGGGCCAAGCTGTTGCAGGTCCATCTCGAGAGATCTTTGAACAGCGGTGTCTTCTTGTCTGCTGATGCTGTAGTGAATCGAACACATGGGGAAGTCTTAGCTGATCTCGAAAGTATACATCAGATGATAGTCAAGAATGAGGAACGTGTCAATGTGATGATACGAGCTTTCTGGCATGATTCTGCGATTATCCATTCGGGGGGTTTCAGGCGCTCCAACGTTCGCTGCAGCTGATGAAGGTGAATCCCTATGATTTCAATCAGTTGCAGAAGCTCAAGTCTCGTTACGAACAACGGAGAGGAATTTGGGACTCGGTGGCGACTTGGCGCTCACTGACAACCGAGTGGTGGGTGAATTCAAGCTCGTGGGTTTTATGATCGATTTATCCAGGCTGAATGCTCCACTTCGAGAAGTAGATGTTGAAGGGTTGAATCGGACTGTTAATACGATGTTCAAGGAAGCATTCAAGCTGAGTAAGCAGCTGGATGGAGATCAGGTTGTGGAGGAAATGAAAGAGTTAATCGGTGTGTGGAAGAGCAATCTTCCGGTAGGGCTCAAGTTTCATGCCACTTGACTGTGTATCATTCCTTCAGGTCATACAGGAGCTTGGTAACCCTGTGATGCAACGGAGGCATTGGGAGAGAGCGTGTCAGGCGGTCGGCCTGGCCCTCACTGGAACTGCCGCGACGCGTGTCACACTAAGTATGGTGATAGACTGATGAGCATCATTGCACATTCCTTTGTTGTGTAGTGATGCTAGAGAAACAAGACATATACTCCCATCGGGACGCAGTTGGGGAGATATCGGCCGCAGCCAGCGGGGAGCATGCTCTGGAGAAGACTATGGAAAAGGTTGCCGGCTCGTGGGAAGGGTATTAGCAACCTATAAACCGATCAGTCGGTCCATCTTGGTGATATCAGGTTGCAGCTGCCGGTGATGAACCATCGTAACACTAAGAATTTGTGGATCCTTGGTGACGTATCTGAACTGATAACATTCCTCGAGGACCACGCTGTGACGATACAGACGGCCCTAGGGAGCCGGTGATTTGATATGGATTGTTCATTGTGTGACTAGGCGGCTGTTGATAGATTCGTTGCTGGAGTCAAGAAAACTGTTGAGGAGTGGGCGAAGAAGATCTCGACCGCCTCAGATGTGCTTGATGAATGGTTACAGGTATATGCATCACTACGTTATCTGTCTCGATATTTTGTATCTCAAACTAACTTGGTCTTGGAGGATTGCGTAGCCTCGTTCCTGCTGGATTGATTAGTGATGACCCGGCTGTCGCCGAACTAATCCGTGACATCTTTAGTGACTTTCCCAGCATCCTCCACTGTGTGTAGTTGTATTGGTCATCGCATGCTCCCCTCAGGTCCAGAGGAGCTGGATGTACCTCGAAAACATCTTCTCGGCCGAGGACATCCAGCGGCAACTACCTAATGAAGCCGCCAAGTTCAAGTCTGTTGATAAATTCTGGAACGAGCTCTTCAAAAAGATTCGTCGGTCCTCCCCTGCGGCGATGGATGCATTCCACATTCCTAATTTACTCGTTCAGCTGCAAGAGGTATGTGTACTGCATAGGATATGATCATC
>NW_003211647.1:0-1311 GCF_000006405.1 Perkinsus marinus ATCC 50983 | reverse complement strand
CCAGATTCAGAGTCTGGAGTGCTAACCGTTACACCATAAAACCATCCATTTGTATTTACTTGACGCGGCGCTTTTGCTCTCCAATGGAATAACTATCATATACTAAGGTTTTACCGGGATTTGAACCCAGATCGCCAGATTCAGAGTCTGGAGTGCTAACCGTTACACCATAAAACCATCCACTTACATATACTTGACGCAGCTCTTTTGCTCTCTGAAATAATAACTATCATATGCTAAGATTTTACCGGGATTTGAACCCAGATCGCCATATTCAGAGTCTGGAGTGCTAACCGTTACACCATAAAACCATACGTACCAAATAACTTGACGCGGCGCTTTTGCTCTCCGATAGAATAACTATCATATATCAAGGTTTTACCGAGATTTGAACCCAGATCGCCAGATTCAGAGTCTGGAGTGCTAACCGTTACACCATAAAACCATACGTATCAAATAACTTGACGCGGCGATTTTTCTCTCCGATAGAATAACTATCATATACCAAGGTTTTACCGGGATTTGAACCCAGATCGACAGATTGAGAGTCAGGAGTGCTAACCGCTACACCATAAAACCATCCATTTGTATTTACTTGACGCGGCGCTTTTGCTCTCCAATAGAATAACTATCATATACTAAGGTTTTACCGGGATGTGAACCCAGATCGCCAGATTCAGAGTCTGGAGTGCTAACCGTTACACCATAAAACCATCCACTTACATATACTTGACGCAGCTCTTTTGCTCTCTGAAATAATAACTATCATAAGCTAAGGTTTTACCGAGATTTGAACCCAGATCGCCAGATTCAGAGTCTGGAGTGCTAACCGTTACACCATACAACCATACGTACCAAATAACTTGACGCGGCGCTTTTGCTCTCCGATATAATAACTATCATATACCAAGGTTTTACCGGGATTTGAACCCAGGTCGCCAGATTCAGAGTCTGGAGTGCTAACCGTTACACCATAAAACCATCCATTTGAATTTACTTGACGCGGCGATTTTGCTCTCCGATAGAATAGCTATCATACATCAAGGTTTTACCGGGATTTGAACCCAGATCGCCAGATTCAGAGTCTGGAGTGCTAACCGTTACACCATAAAACCATCCACTTATATATACTTGACGCAGCTCTTTTGCTCTCTGAAATAATAACTATCATATGCTAAGGTTTTACCGGGATTTGAACCTAGATCGCCAGATTCAGAGTCTGGAGTGCTAACCGTTACACCATAAAACCATACGTACCAAATAACTTGACGCGGCGCTTTTGCTCTCCGAATATAATAACTATCATATACC
>NW_003211965.1:0-987 GCF_000006405.1 Perkinsus marinus ATCC 50983 | reverse complement strand
TTTGCGGATATCCTCTTCTCCTGTCCGCTCCCCTGGTGACGACATTTACTTCTGGTTGTTGGTTTCCGGAGCCATAACGAAGTGAACGATAACTAACGTATTATGATACTGGTGTATTCTTAGTCAGCAAGTGCTCCCTGAGACTATTCTTACATGGATCTCCTATCGTTATCTTATTCTATGATCTCTTGGCCAACGCCTACTTCAAGTTCAACTTGCCATGGTTGTACGGTTTGGTTTCATGGCGCATTTTTATGGCGCGTGAAGTATCGCCCGTTTCTTTTGGTTAAGAGTAACCATCGGTTATGATGCAATGGTTGCTCCTTCTTTCTGTGGATTAATGGAATCCATTGCTTCTTTGGCAGTAACTCGTATTTACGCTATGTCGTTCTTTCCTTATCTACTTAAGGACGTATATGCTGAGGCTCTCTTGGCCTCCCCTATGCCGGAGAAGTTGGAGATCACAGGTGGTGAGGATGCCTTGGGCCGGGCTGCTCTTGGCCCTCAGGTGAAGCATTTTACTTCAATTCTGTTTGGCTCCGATGATCCTCCTACTCCCCGTAATGTCCGCTCTTCACGCTACTCTTCCACTTGTACCCTGGTCTCCCCTAAGCCGGGTAAACCTACTCGTCCGTTGGAGGGCTATGATGACAACCATCGTATGATCGAGACCCATGACCGTCATGGTAATGCTTTGGATGCTGCTTCTGGATGTTCTGGGCCCGAATGTCCACGCTATCTTGAAGCTACCTCGATTACTGGTCTTGTCCGTTCAAGAATAGGCCGTGGTTCCCCCTTCCGCATTCCCCCGGTTATATCCCTAACTCAAGGACTTACTCCTACGTTTGCGGAAGAAAGTGTGCCCCTCACTCAGGCTATGTTTGGTTATAAGGCCATTTTCAACGTGCCCGTTACTGAGGAAGGAGCTACGACCTTCGACTACGGTCACTTGATTCGTACTTCGGTTGCCTGCCCTTATGATCGGTG
>NW_003206383.1:0-1530 GCF_000006405.1 Perkinsus marinus ATCC 50983 | reverse complement strand
TCTTCACCTTGCGAGTGGTGTCCATTGCACGTACGAGCGAAAATCTAAGCCATCATCATCAGACAAAGTCTTTCCCGTCGAACACAACGAGCTCTTGAGGAAGATTCGTGAAAGGTTGGGCCCCATTGTCGGTTCGAGTTGGTCGACCAGTATGGGACTCACACACTCAGACGCACAGGTGCTCAGCTGCTCCATCAGGCCTTGCCAGCCGAGTCACCGGTACTCATGAGAGCCGGGCGATGGAAATTTCCAGCGATTTAATCCCTGTCAGTAATGGAGTATCTGCATGAGTGCACCGAGGAGAGGGCCAAGATGGCATCGTGCTACATGCTGACTGGAGGGCATAATTCCGGCTAATCGCGAAGCATCAGTTCTTTCTTTGTCGGTTGCTTGGGCCTCGCCGACGGGGCCTCCAAACTTAGAGATAGTCTTCTTGAACCTTCGAATGTTGCGCGAATATAAGCCTTTGGCGGGTTCACTATCGATAAACGAGCAACGTTGTTGCACGGAACTGTGTCCCTACCTACCGGGATCCTGTTGGTTGTCACAGGACAGTGGGGTTGAATCACTCGGCTGAGACAGCTCGTTGGCCGACCTCCGGAGGTCGACCTCGAGCGAGCCTCAACCCTGTGATTTGGCGGCCCGACGTGCGGGTTTCTGGTTCGAGTTTAGTCCTTCGACCGAATCCCGTATTCCGGGTCCGCTGTCCTGTTTACCATACCACCCGGTGTGAGTGGGTTGTTGCCCGTTGGTAACATTTGCGGTGGGCTTCAATGAGACACCAAGCGAACAATTCTGCCCGCAAGCGTCGACAGACGCCATGGGCACCAGACGAGTCGGGCTAACTAATATGTACTCTCCTATCATGAGCCTTCTTAGTACTACTCTTCTATAACAGCCTTCATGATCCTATATTCAGATTTCAGATCTCAGCCTAACCATATCATGAATAGTTCATTCCTAATATAATACTACTTACACTCTAGAATCGTCGTTACTTATGATGTATACGGTAAAGTCACTACCATGCCAATTATTCATCGTTATATGTCATAGCAACACAATGCCAATTATTAAGTAGAAAAAAGGAAGATCATGATGATGAGTGCTATATGAGGAATATATCCCTTATTCTTATTGCTGGTATTATTATTCTTCATGATGCTCTCGTTATCACAGCTTACTATTGGTTACACCTAAAAAGATAATTCATATAATATACCAATCGTAAGAAGACAGCTTATAATGACCATTCTTCTTCTTCTCCTGCTGCTGCTGCTGCTGCCGCTTGCCCTCCTCCTCCTCTTTCTTTAAGGATGATCCTTGTATGAACACATCGTTCCTCAGAGGTGGGTTACCTAGCCTCACTAACCCTTCCTGCATTGCTGTACATATTAATTCACCATCACGTGAGAATATATGGCATACACCTGTTATACCATCATATCATTACTATGGATGAATATTTGTATTACATAAAGCACGTGCATGAGTTGCTATCAAACATCTCATATCAAATAGCATCCAATC
>NW_003202697.1:0-1469 GCF_000006405.1 Perkinsus marinus ATCC 50983 | reverse complement strand
CAAAAACGCAGAAGCTTGAAAATAGCGTTTGCCGCTATTTTTAGGCTTCTCGACAACAAGCCGGGATTGTCGCTAAGCGACAAGTACACATTCATCCACGTACCGTCAACGGAAACCAATTCTGCGAACATTGAAAAGCATACCGGCTCTTCGCTTCCTTCCACGGCTTCATCTGCCTATGTACCTCAATCGACATCCTATACTTTATCAACGATGAAATGATCCCCTTGCTCACTTACCTCCTCTTCCATTCACAAAGCGATGAATCCTGTTGCAAGCCTCACGTACCATAACCGACAAAGGGGCGTTACCACTATGCCATATGGCGTCTTTGCATACGAGTTTCGTCAAGGTCATTCCCCTTTAAATGCTTACTTTTTTCCGCTCAGTGTCACCCGGGAATTCCGAACAGTACACTTCGCATTCAATCATGAACCTACAACAAAGCTCGACTCTTACCAATCTTCCTAATAAACTTCAACTACCGAATATTGCGTAGCACGACGCGGACGGGCAATACTTGGACAATTCTCGACATTCTTGCACTGCCCATCGCACAAGTCACCTTGACAGCCGCGGCCCCACGTCGCCTACAACAATTGGACGTGAACAGACCTCAAAACGAAAAAACTGTAAGATGTTCCTTGGCTAATCTGAGAGATAGCAAGTCTTCATATATCGCGGGCAACTTGTACGCACCTTTCACATTCTTGATTCCAGCATATGGCAACCCTTGTACGGTTGCCGGTAATATCCAATTGCTCGTGGTGACCACAGGGCTGTAGGTTAAAGACAAATACGCGTGCCATTCCGAAATTCCCAACATTAGAAGAAATGTGGAGAAAGTGTAGAGGCTAGCGGAGATTGCCTGCTTCTATCGGAGGTTGAATCATCATCAAGCTGAGCTTAATAAGCTCATCAGAGCAAAGTCGATGACTATGTACATGTATTTGATCATGTGCATCCTTTCCCACATTGCTCAGTGAATATGATACGCGCCACTCTCATGATGAGAGTCTCATCCTCAGGAACTTAACCAGTTTTCTGTGTGCCGCTAACCACAGAAACCTCCTTATAGTAGTAGTGCTGTTGAGCCAACTCATCACCACCATCGCATAGCATTTCTCTCCCAATGCGAGACTAGGAAGAGTGAGAACAGGCCCCGACAGGCACATTCTTGAGCATGCCATAAAACAAACAAAATGATATTCTCGCGTGCTAATGGAATGTGACCGTCGAAGAGCTTTCCATGGAATTACATTTAAGCCCACCTATACGTTCTACAATGGGAACCAAACCGCTATGCAAATCACCTTTTTTGAGATAACTTGAGAGTTCATCAACGACCTTTGAGAGGCAAAACGATGATAATACTTATCTCAAAATGATAATTTTCATAACGGTTTGGTTCGCGCGGTATACTGATGATTTTTAAGCCTACCATACCACACTTTCGCTAAATCAAGACA
>NW_003202020.1:0-1055 GCF_000006405.1 Perkinsus marinus ATCC 50983 | reverse complement strand
AAACGCTTTGGAGAGGTCGAAAAGACCGACCCAAACGTAGGCTCTCCAGCCTACGAAAGCTTGTAGCAGAGCTTGAGGGTTGTGCCATCCCGGCCTAGTGTACGTATTGCACGTACGTGCATCTAGGCAGAGACGGCATTTCGTATGCCGTGTGGCTGAATACACTGGGACTAGAGAAATGTAGTGACGATCCTGTAGTAGAGGGTCAGATTCATCTGGTGGATATCTTGGCAAATCTTTCGGGAGTTCTTCGGCGAATCCCTGCTGAACGAGTTGATCAACCTGAGTACGGAACATCTGCAATTTTTCGGGTGACGATTCCAGCCTTTGTCTCAGAGCTCGGTCTCGATGCCAGGCCTGTGCGAACGACCTTGGTGGTCGTGTGATATCTTTCCAAGGTATCTTTACTTGGACTCTCCCTCTGGGCGCGCTCTCGTCTGGCGGCCCAATGGATACAGCTAGTGGCGCATCTAATGATGCTCTTTTCCCTCCGTGTAATCCTGCTGTGTGACAGTGATCATTTTGGGGAGAATCTGAGCCTGCTTTGTCTTCGTCATAAAGATCGTCATAAGGTGAGGTCTCATCAAAATTCCGCACGCCGGATAGTTCATCTAGCAAGGTTTGTGGAGGGGCCGTTGTGATGACATTCATGATCGCACGACTCGTGTGCATGCCCGGAGCATATACGGCTGATGATGAGGGAAGGAGATTTTTATCTTGACCAACGTAAAGTCTATCCCCGCTTTGAGATATGATCCACACCGCGCCTCGTTCGCGCAGTGGCTTCATGCTCAAGACAGCAGAGCATGGACTGAGGGTTTCGAGTATCCCCCACTCAATGGGAAGATAAGTGCCACCTTCAAGATAGCAGTTCTTCGATTTAGCTCGACCTATAAGTGTGGAAACGCCTCCATTACCGAATTCGACAGGCATCCCTTTGCCCTGAGACGAGATCTGATCAATGATGCCTGCTTGCCTCAGCTCGTCATACTTCTGGCGAGAGAGGAATGATTCGCTACTCCCTGAGTCTATCATGGCCCGAAGCCTGATCTCTC
>NW_003211514.1:0-1705 GCF_000006405.1 Perkinsus marinus ATCC 50983 | reverse complement strand
GTCTCTGGCAGGCGTTGGTGTTATTATTCCAAGTGTTGCATATGTGGTGGTATGCATATAATGGATACGGGTTGAAGGCGCTGGACGTGATATCACAGATGCTCAGCGTTGTAAATGAAGTCATTGGTAATTGAACCCGTGTCGTTCGATTGGTATAATGCATGCTTAACGCACTGAGGCATTTATACGGTGCTCAGTTACGTCTCTGCTAATTTTGATCGCCTCGGGATACACTTTGCTCCAAAGTGACCTTGGTGACTTGGATATTGTCATACCAATAGTATTTATGGTTGCGGTAGTACTCGGGCGGAGGGGGCATCTTCGACTGGCTCGACGTTTGGGCGAACTCCAGCTATGGGTAGAATTCTCTTGGCTAGGCTTGAAAAAGGTCCTCCTTTGGTGGTGTGGAGAGGAATTGAAGTATAGCAGCACTCCTTCCACCAGCATAGGGGTTCAGTAGTGGAGCATAGCTCTCGGAAAATGCATAAGCCGTGCAGCGTCTTGAACCGTTATAAGGACTCTCTTGTGAGTGATGACTGAGGGTTGTTGTTATGTAGATAATACACATACTTATTGTTGGGTTTGGTAAAATAAAAGATGATGCATCGTATAAGTTCTACGAAAACGAAGGTAGTTGTTATATGGGTGTAATAGAATTCAATGCCGATTTACATAGTCTTCACCGGTGATCGGCGATTTGATCTACTGGCCGTAGTATATTGAGGGATAGGTGTGGAACACTGTGATCCGATCGCTACTGGTGGTCGGCTCAGGAAATGTGTTGGTCAGTACTCACCAAACTGATGTGAGCATAAATTGTCGTTGTTAAACCGCCTTGGGTGATTTGACTCGGCGGGATGAAGTTTATTCGCTTCGATTCGGCAGGACTCTCGCGATGATCGTTTTAGTCATAGAATTTCGGATATTTGACGTGTCGTAGATTTGCTATTGTGTTCAACTTAACTCACGAATCTTTGGGGGCTCTCACTGGCGAGAAGTGGCTTACTTCAGCAGTGTCACCGAAATCGTTTTTTACATTATGAGGGATTTCGTACTTGCCTGTTTGAGTGCTTCTCGAACGACTGATGTGTGAGTGTAGGTTTAACTGGTTATCTGCTTTCTGGAATGAGGCTCTGTCTTCTGGCGTGGTTCCTCATAGCGATCAACAGGACTGGGAAGCAAGCGAGTAGTATTAAGGGGGAGTGTTACCGAGAATAGTGCTCTCATCGTATGTACAGTTGAGTTGGTAGGATTCGTGTTTTACATTTGCGTGGGCGTGGGTTCGATCCTCGATTGACGCATGTTGTTTATCGTCAGGTCCCAAGTTGAAGTACTTCTTGAATAAGTTCTGTGCAGTAGGAGTGCTCTACTTCCTTTCCTACCCGATGCTCATCATCTCAACCGATCTCTGGTCACTACATTACCAGTATAAGGTAATGATGGAGTTTCAGCCTAGTGATATGAAAAATACGTTTCACAAACCATTACATATCATCGCGAATATCAGATTTTCATCGACGCCGCTTCACCTAAAACGGGTGAAACTCCAATAAAAACCCCGTATTCTCGTAAGTGCACTCAGCACGAATATTCACAAATTGCATACCCCTTGAGACCGTTCATTCGAGCTTCACCCTAGTGAAGTGGAATACATATTTTGCGACTACTGCATATCACTGCGAATATCGCGTTTTACACCGAGTTT
>NW_003207494.1:0-1089 GCF_000006405.1 Perkinsus marinus ATCC 50983 | reverse complement strand
GAAGTGGCTCAAGGCGGCACAACACCAAAATATGTGTGCCTGGATTCGAACCTGGATTGCTACAAAGATTAACGGACGAACTAACCACTAGACTAAACCATCTACATTAATAGATGAATGTAATAAGCTCAACCCCCTTTTCAGACACGCAGAGTTGGCATTATAATGGGTTGCTGGCCTGCCCAGACTCCTTAAGGCGCTGTTACAACTCACTTCCTTGTCAGTAACCACTAACAGAAACATGTCTCAAACCTACCCCACTTATTCGAACCGCGTTACGCTAGTATACTGACCAGGGATAGAACCCGGGTCGTTCATGTGACAACGCCACAGCCTAACCAACTCGACCAAACCAACTACCACTTAAACGTTTCACAGCCTCGCGCGGACTCTTCAAATGATACACCACTGAACAGACGAGTGACACTGTTGCACTATGCCCTGGAAGAATGTCAGGAAAATATGATTAACGTGCCGAAATACGACGGAGCGATGTATATAAAGTAGTCTCGGACTTGACTGTGATCGTCATAGGCCGTAATGGATCGACTCATGATCAAGCTTGAACCCTAGCACTACGTACATCCAACCTCTGCCTGCTCAAGTGTTTCTCGACGCCGAGCACGAGACTTGCCACGACACATTCATTATATAGAGGTGGAATAACAGTAGTGTTGGTTGCATATAAGTTTCACGCGCCATGAAATTGTACATTAACAAACATAATAGTATATTATACACAGCTTTTCCAATTAATTAGTGCATTGTACCTCTGCCAGGGATCGATCCCGGGACCTCGTGATTGTCAAACATCACTTCTACCACTACACCAGATCAACTGATTGACACTCGAGGCTCTATACGGTGACCCTACTATGACTGAAAATCTTTAAACCTCAATTACTCGTCAACAAATCCATAAATTAATAAACGGACTCCATAATTAGATTGAGAATGACGAGAGGAATCGATTGGTGGTATTTTCAGCCTGGTTTTGTGGGTAGATCGCGAGATAAGGTTCGTAACCCACAACTTCGCTGTGAGTAAATCTGGGCAATAACGCGCGGGACCCTCCCCACGCTCTAAAAA
>NW_003207011.1:0-2136 GCF_000006405.1 Perkinsus marinus ATCC 50983 | reverse complement strand
CCACAAATGGGAACTCCTCTGGATCCTTAGGCGACGCCTGATGTGATAATACTCGATATAAGCAAGGAGATCTCCAACGGCTACCTGTATGAGGAACTCATCCCGCCAGGAATCCAGACTCTCGAAACTCTTGGGATTAGTTATGTCATACACCAAACAGCAGCAATCAGCACCACGGTAAAATGCCACTCCTGAAAACAGCACTAGCCACTACGATAAAAGGACAAACTACCTAGACTTTGGAATCTCTCTTGGCCAGCAGTATCCCAAATCTGAAGCGTCACCACTTTGTCGTCAATCGTCACCTCCTTCGTGAGGAAATCAGCTCCAATAGTAGCCTACAGCTAACCCCATCGGGCACAAGCACAACCGACACCGGATCACCTTGTATTGTGGACTGAACTTCTTGTTAACATACTGATTCATAAGAGAGGTCTTCCCTACCCTAAAATGGCGATCAAATATTCATGAATCCTCTACGCTGCTCCTATCACTACCCACTATCGCCCAGAATGATGACTTTCAATAGAACCTTCTTCCTAGGTGCTGAAGACATTATAAACAGATGGATTGACTAACGACTATGGCGATACTCAGGCTGGCAGTCTAGCGTCACCCACCAGCGATGAGGCTCTTTATCGAATTCAATTCGGTGCTCCACGACTTCACTGAAGACAAATAACCACGACAAACCGGAGCGCCAATCGCGTGCGCCATGTTGATCGATTTGGATTCTAAGTTCTGGATTGTAACTCCACCCCCATGGTCGAAGAAACGTCTGTCACAGACCATCATGCGGGGCGATTGATGATTTCCTTTCGACAGTATGTGCTGATATGAATCTCAAACTCATAGCAGACAGTCTGTACCGTATTCCTAAGAGAGTCTCGAGTGCCGGCCCGACACTGTCGGGACTCCCGACTCGGGAGTCATATAGACTCAGCAATCTGAAGGGACCATCCAGCTGGAGAGTTGAGAAGAATTGTTTGGGAGGAACTGTAGTCAACGGGAGGACGGGGTGGCACCCCGGGGATGCCCACGAAGCATACGCATGTGAATCTAACAACAACACGTTGTAAGCTCGGATACGACAACGAACTGAAAAGAGCTATGCTCCGACAGCCGAACAAAATCAAACAGACTCCGATTTAAGTAACCCGAATTGGGTTATCGCTGAGCGACCTACTGTTTTGATTGATATACCACCATCATGGTGCCACCATATACCACCATGATGGTGGTATATCATTCGGGTTTTCGGGTTCATCGCCAACTGTATGCCAATCTAGGCCATACTCTTACGAGAGTAACCCACGTGAACTCAATGACCGAGTGCCGCACCGCACGCATGAACGACAGCAATGAATGATGGCATCAATAAACTGAGTTTACAGCTCAATTTAGCTGAGATCTCGTCATCTATCTCAAACACCCCCGTAGTTGGCATAGTTCTTTACATTGTGTCTACCTACTCCTCCGTACTACGGATTCCGTAAGCTTGCTACGCCAACAATAGATGAGAGCTCCACGTCCTTGTACAGAATCCACCGTTTATAGTAACGGTTACACTCTGGGTTACACAGCGCATCAGATAGTCATAGTCGCTACTAGCCAACAATAAGCTTCCCTTCAATCAACCGTTCTCGTACTTCTCAGCTGATCTGATTAGAACTGGACTGCTTTCTCTCACATGGTTGATGAAGTGATCAATGCTTATCGCCTCGAATGAGTCTCTTTTTCCCAGGCGCACATCTTCATAATCACCATCATTATATTTCCGGCTAGCTATACGATCGTCACAGCCATCACGAGTCCGCAAGATGATCCATCCAACACTGTATATCTGATAGCTTACTCGAGTGAGTAGTATGTGATCATTCACCAAGTCCATCAAGATAACGGAAATAATTACCGTTACTCAATGCTCGTTTCTTGATCTCGGCATCCGTATCATAGAGTATTCGCGACCTGCCAATCCCGAAGTGAATATACGCTAGCGATACCTGCGTATTGACCTCCGGCTTACCAACCGGGCTAGTCATATAGTGCCATCGTGAAGCCTGAGGCTGCCTCAGCTATGTCCTCAAATCAATCAGGACTGCTGGTAATTACTCCATGCAGGTAGTAGTTAATGGG
>NW_003212717.1:0-2977 GCF_000006405.1 Perkinsus marinus ATCC 50983 | reverse complement strand
TCAAAGCTGCGCAGCACTAAAGTACGGCAGAGGCCGTACAGCCTAAAGGTCGAGCGGTCAGCCTCACACTCGTGAGGCATGGGTTCGATACCGGTCGACCCCCCAAAAAGGGGGAATGCTAGCGCAGCGCACATGCGGACACCGCTAGGTGGAGGAAATTTTTTTTTCGCGTTACTTTTTTCGGGCGAGCGGGGAGGGACCCGCGCGCCTATATGAGCAATTTTACTCACAGCAAAATCACACCCTTTTGGAGACGATCTCGAAACTGAGCCTCAGAACCGTCTTGAAAGTGTTACCAATCGACTCGGTTGGTCCTTCTGAGCACAATGGTGCTACTCTCGGGTCAGTTTATAGATTTCCTGACGAGTAATTGGGGATTAAAGATTTTTGTTCATAGTGACCTCGTCATTTAGGTACGGTAGTGCTTGTCAGTTGATCTGGCGCAGTGGTAAGGGCGCGCGCTCTCCACCGGAAGGTCCCGGGTTCGAGTCCCGGTGAGGGGGAAGTTGTCTCGTAACCAGTAAATATACTATATGATATTGCTATGCTTTATATAGACAATTTCGTGGCGCGTGAGAGGTATATGCAACCAGTAGTACCATTATTCCACTTGTATATATATAGTCTGTGGGTGTTTACGAGTTGGGTGGTAGTGTTGAGAGTGAGTTGATGTTGGATACAGAACTAGGGGGTCGAGTGTAGTTTCGAGGAATGCACTGTAGTAATCACCAGGTTAAAGTGGGTATTAGCAGTCATGCCTGTCCTGTTCAAAGTCTCCGGGTGTCATCATTATATCTTTTATACATAATCAGTATGGTCTAGCAGGTTAGGCTGCACGTCTTTCATCCTGTAGACCCAGGTTCGGATCCGGGTGAATGTACTATTTCTACATTGAGTAAGAGCCGAGATAGGCTTGCTTCACGGTGGCGTGAGTCAGTGAATGGGTTGGAACAGTGTCTCAAGGGCCTGGGCAGGCAGTGAACCACCATCCACATTGTCTTATGGCTCTGAGATCGGAGCAGCCCATTACACAGTACTAATTTCTATGTCGGTGATAGCCTAATGGTTAGTGGAGCGGACTTGCATGCGGATGATCCAGGTTCGATTCTCGCCAGCATACTATAAATATATTTTCTCTGGTCAGCAAGAAAACAGCATAGCAGTTAGTAGTATTGAAAGAAATGAGAGTTAGCGTAGTGGTAGGCGCTCGGGTCTGCGCACAGTTGGTTGCAGGTTCGAGTCCCACCGGGTCCGTGCAGGGTCCCCACTTTAGTGGGGTGCACGGACCCCCTCCCACCGGGATCCATGAAATCCTGGGTGGTCAATCTAGAGAATGCGCGAACGCGCAAGTCAATAGTAGATCTCCGTCCAGCAGAGGGCGTCTAGTAGAGACCGCCCAGCTATCGATCCCGCGATCGATAGCAAAGCGTCGGCTCAACAGCGAGTCAGTACTAATGTCGGCCCAACATCGTCAGGATATAGGAGTGACGAGTGGGCCGACTACTGTGCTTGTGACCCTGACTACTCAGCACAGGAGTCATTCAACTTTCCAGTTTAGTTCACCGCCGGTGAACCATCGGCCAGTGTTTATAGTATTTCATGTCAAGATCTTCCTTCATATACGCCAATCTCTCCCGAAAGGGAGTCCTCTACGGGCTAGGTGGATGGCGCCTCTCCGCCCTTATCGACCGCCGCGCATGGGGGAGGGGTCCCCATATGCGCGATTATTTTTTACCTTTAGGAGCTCCCACCAAAAATGTATAACTGCGGAGCCGATTTCGCGATCTAGCCTATAAATCCCACTAATTCCTTCACCAATCGACACATCTCGATCTCCTGAACATCGCTGTGAAGCCGGATTTGGGATTTATAGGCTCAATAAAAAGTTATTAACGTTTTAGTTTTCATCAATTCCATGTGAACCATGTTGCACAAGCAACCTCTTCTTTAACAGTCCTTTTAGTCTGGCAGGTTAAGGGCGCGCGCTATCACTCGAGGCACCCAGGTTCGAATCCCGGTGGAATTATATTGCGGAATAAGGTTCAGCACTCGAAGTAGGTCAGCGACTTGGGTGGCACAGCGGTCAGTAGTGTACCAGTGAGAAGGACAATGCCCTCTGGGCTTTGGGTAGGCTGTAAGTCCATGCTCAGTGCTACCAAGCAACACTCAACTTTCGGCTGGCGACTCTTGCACTTTTAGTTTATATAGTAGGTTTGGTCTAATGGTTAGTGTGACGGGTTGTCACTCCAGAGATCCAGGTTCGAATCTGAGTAATTACATTTTATTATATTATTGCCATAAGGATAGACCGTATAAATTTGGTTCAGTCTCATGGACAGTGTCATGCTCTGCCATGCGGTTGACCAATATCCGACCTCTGACAGTTGATACTCGTACTAAGTACTGCTGATAATATGCAGCACAAGGTCTTCCACCGTGATTTAACTAACCACCACGGTGTACGGTACTAGAGACTGGCGATCCTCGACGAAACACATTTATCCAAGCAAGGTATTACTCTAGTGGTTATTCAGTCCAACTCTCATCCTAAAGGTCGCAGTTCGAAACTACGACGGGTCCGTGCGGGGTCCCCACCTTCAGTGGGGTGCACGGACCAATCAACCATGCAAACTCGAACCCCCTCAAAGCAATGCAAAGTAAGGCGCGAGAGCGTATCAGAGAGTAGAGTAGCACTCTAGCCTACATCGGAAAACTCAGACCAGTGCGCACGGCTGACAGTGCGCACTCAAGCCAGTGGTACTGGCTCAACACCAAACTAATAGCTCTAGTGGGTCACGAACAGAGTGTGTCAGGCAGGACCATGACGGACTACAACGTCAAGTCTGCCACAGCGTGGCAGGTAGACTAGCAACTGGCACCGCAGGTGACAGGATCAACCAGCACACCGCTAGGTGGACGGAGCGCTCCTCCCTTTTCGCTTTTTTTGCGCGCTGGGGGAGGGGCCCCGGGCGCGCGC
>NW_003209956.1:0-1526 GCF_000006405.1 Perkinsus marinus ATCC 50983 | reverse complement strand
GGGGTTATTGGTCTCATGGCCATGATTCTCAAAACAGCTATCAACTTCAGTGTCGTAAATATCTATCCGTAGCGACCCCTGAAGCTGTCTGTGTTTCGGTAAGTCTGATTTATGTACGAGAATTCCTTCTTGCCTTGTTTTTGGTACAAGAGAGTCAAGCAGGTATCGTGTTCGGACTTGACCAACAAAACAAAGATTGAACTTCAAATAGTCGCTGTATCGATATCTGGACTCGATACTCCATGGACAAGCTTGAGTTGAGGATCTCATTACCGTACTCAATCTAGTAGACCAGGTAATGCGAAATTATCAACCGCTCATCCTGATTCAGGATTCCTGAACTCATCGGAGAAAAAACGTAGCGAAAGAGAGATCGCTGGAAAAAAATCGAACTTGAAATAGTGATAATAACGAGAGTTCTACAAGGAGCAGTGCTCGGAAGACCTTGCACTGATGCCTGCCTGAGTCTTGCTATGAGATTCTCACAGATCTCAGCGAGAACTGGGTCACTGACCTGGGCGAACATCGACCCAGGGGGAAGTTCTTGAGAGCAACGACAAACAATCTCGTGCCATCATAACGTAGACGAGCGAGATCAGAGGCCTTCAGGGGAGCATCTATTTTGGTGATCAGATCCTGCAGCTTGCTCGTATCCGTGACGGTCACATATTTTGTCGAGTCATCGTACGAGTAGGGCACGCCATGCTCGATGCCTCTGCGCACACGACCACTAGTAAAGGGAATCCACGTGGCTTCAATGTTGAACTCGTGACTGTCTGGCATGCTGATCCAGATATCAATTTGACCCTTTGGGAAGATCTCCGAAGAATTGCAATAGTTACCAGACGGTTTAGAGTTGAGGATGGCGTTAACGGCGACAGCGACGATGAGACCGACGAGAATGCGCATTGAGGCGTTGAAATTCGTGGACTGTGATACGGATACCATCGTATTCGAGAAGAGTAACACAACAGGGTACATCAATCATCGATGAGCCATCAATTAATAGTACAGTACTGCGTATTAATACAAATAGTAATTACTAATTGAACAGCACAGCAGCAATCCAATCTCTGAGAGATCAGCAACTTCATAATGTCGACCTTGTCGGGTCCAGAAGTGTTGAGCGTTACACTTACTTTGTAGAGGGGAAGTCCAAGGTATGTCGCTGCGGAACAGCTATGTGTGTGCGTGCGGAACAGGCTACGTCGGACAGCGTGTCTATCACAAACCAGGGGTGAATGGTCAAAATTGCGCGAACTAGCACAAACTTGTAACAAGAAGTTGAACTGCATTGCATATATGCATTAGCAAGACGATGCCGTCATATGATATGACTCTTATCGTTGCGTTAGCATACCAACCCAGTAGTAATTGTTGGGTGCAGTGTCTCCCGCGCCGTAATCTTCTCACCAAGTCACCGTTGTGTCACTGTGGTGCAGCACCTCAGCACCCCTGGTGCTGGGTGCCTGAGAGATCTTTCTCGCTTGTCCATCTCCCTAAGGGACCGCCGGATAGGAACGTCT